>NW_024608335.1:42500-58349 GCF_018296145.1 Oncorhynchus tshawytscha | reverse complement strand
TGATCTCTCAGTCCATCACCATCTAGTACAGGGATGGGCAACTTTGAAGAAGGCGGGGCCGCAACAAATCAGAACTCATGAGCGGCTAGATGTTCTTTAGCATTCGGCCATCAGATTTGCCACCAAAGCTCCTTATAGGACACATCTCAGCACTCTGTACTCCTCTGTAAACTGGTCATCTCTGTATACCCGTTGCAAGACCTACTGGTTGATGCTTATTTATAAAACCCTCTTAGGCCTCACTCCCCCCTATCTGAGATATCTACTGCAGCCCTCATCCTCCACATACAACACCTGTTCTACCAGTCACATTCTGTTAAAGGTCCCCAAAGCACACACATCCCTGGGTTGCTCCTCTTTTCAGTTCGCTGCAGCTAGCGACTGGAGCGAGCTGCAACAAACTGGACAGTTTTATCTCCATCTCTTCATTCAAAGACTCAGTCATGGACACTCTTACTGACAGTTGTGGCTGCTTTGTGTGATGTATTGTTGTCTCTACCTTCTTGCCCTTTGTGCTGTTGTCTGTGTCCAATAATGTTTGTACCATGTTTTGTGCTGCTACTATGTTGTGTTGCTACCATGATGTGTTGTCATGTGCTGCTACCATGTTGTGTTGCTACCATGTTGTTGTCATGTTGTGTTGCTACCATGCTGTGTTGTCATGTGTTGCTGCCTTGCGATGTTGTCTTAGGTCTCTCTTTATGTAGTGTTCTCTCTTTATATATATATATATATATATATTTTTACCACGTTTTCTCCCCAATTTCGTGGTATCCAAATGTTAGTAACAGTCTTGTCTCATCGCTGCAGCTCCGTACAGACTCAGGAGAGGCGAAGGTCGAGAGCAGTGGGTCCTCAAAACACAACCCAACCACACTGCCTCTAGACACAATGCCCACCTGGACACCAGCCACACTGCCTCTAGACACAATGCCCACCTGGACACCAGCCACACTGCCTCTTGACACAATGCCCACCTGGACACCAGCCACACTGCCTCTAGACACAATGCCCACCTGGACACCAGCCACACTGCCTCTTGACACAATGCCCACCTGGACACCAGCCACACTGCCTCTTGACACAATGCCCACCTGGACACCAGCCACACTGCCTCTAGACACAATGCCCACCTGGACACCAGCCACACTGCCTCTTGACACAATGCCCACCTGGACACCAGCCACACTGCCTCTTGACACAATGCCCACCTGGACACCAGCCACACTGCCTCTAGACACAATGCCCACCTGGACACCAGCCACACTGCCTCTAGACACAATGCCCACCTGGACACCAGCCACACTGCCTCTAGACACCAGCCACACTGCCTCTTGACACAATGCCCACCTGGACATCAGCCACACTGCCTCTTGACACAATGCCCACCTGGACACCAGCCACACTGCCTCTTGACACAATGCCCACCTGGACATCAGCCACACTGCCTCTAGACACAATGCCCACCTGGACACCAGCCACACTGCCTCTTGACACAATGCCCACCTGGACACCAGCCACACTGTCTCTTGACATAATGCCCACCTGGGACACAAGCCACACTGCCCACCTGGACACCAGACACACTGCCCACCTGGACATAATGCCACCTGGACACCAGCCACACCAAAGTCGGGATACACCGTACACCTGGCAACCGCCACAGAAGTCACTGATGCGCGATGGGACAAGGACATCCTGCTGGCCAAACCTCTCCTATCCCAGACAGCGCTGGGCCAATTATGCACCGCCTCATGGGTCTCCCGGGTCACGGCCCGGCTGCGACAGAGCCTGGACTTGAACCCAGGATCTCTAGTGGTATAGCTAGCACTGCGATGCAGGGCCTTAGATCTCTGCACCACTCGGGTGGCCCCTGTTGTCTCTTTTGTCGTGATGTGTGTTTTGTCCTATATTTAATGTATTTTTTTAGGTCTTTTGGTAGGCCGTGTTTAAATAAGATTTGTTCTTAACTGACTTGCCTAGTTAAAATAAGGTGAAATGTAAAAACGAGGGCTGCAGGTCTGCGTACTAAATAATATCTGAGGTAGAGCGGATTGATTTTGTTAATGGGGGCCCCAGGGCAAAAGTTTAGATAGCTGGCCGCTAAATCAACAACAAAAGATTTGCTGACATGGGCTGAATTGACTGACAAGAGAAACACTGCTGAATCACAAACACATTTCAGATTGCACTTAGGGTATTCCACTATCTAACTCTCAACAGTAAATTAAAGACTGAGTTCCTAAAAAAAAGTTGCCCATCCGGATCTAGCATGACCATAGAACCTCACTCTACATTATGGAACTCAAAGTGCAAGCAGAGCAAGTGATTTAGGCTAAACAAGGAAGTGAGTTCAGGAAAAATCAGAAAGTATGCATTTGGACTAGTTTTCACATTTAAACTTTATATGCCCAAACTCAGAATCAATTGGACTTCCCAAAAATAACCTAACCCAAAATAATAAGGTTGCTGTCATTGAACATTCATTTTCAATAGCTATTTTCAACATCCATCTCATATAGAAGTGCAGGCTCTCTCCCACCTCGATGTTAGCCCCTTTCAAGTCCCACTTTGGTAGACAGTATTTCAGGCTCCTAGATGTTAGCCCCTTTCAAGTCCCACTTTGGTAGACAGTATTTCCAGGCTCTGTATTGAGCTTGGGACTTTAACGTTGTATCTGCATTTTGTCCAAATTGAGTTATAGCCTTGTTCTGTTCAATGTTCTCTACCTACAGTACATAGTACTCTAAATACTCCAACTCCTGTTGGTCAAAAGAATACAAGATCACATTTGCTGACACCATTCAATAACCAATCAGGGTGAGTCTTTAAAAGCCGATTACTTCAGAATCATATTTCTGCCGATAGAACCTTAAAAGTCCCATGCTCTCTATATGCGCTAGCAATTGAGGTTAGTCTGAACCCAACAAATATTGTGTGAGTGCGAAAGGCATCTCTTTCTTGAACACAGAACAGTTGACCCCATTGATCATCATCATCCAGTCGTACAGTGCAGGCAAGTCTAGCGTATGAGCGAGGCCAGATAGAGGTTCCTACCTTGCCACAGATAGGAGACTCTGGCCTTAGACTCTCAGCTGCCAGGATGTGTCCATGAACCACATTGTCCACAAAGTGAAATCCACAGGTTAGAACCATCACTACAGAGACAGAGCGAGCGAGGCAGAGAAAGAGAGAGAGGCAGAGAAAGAGAGAGGCAGAGAAAGAGAGAGGCAAAGAAAGAGAGAGGCAAAGAAAGAGAGGAGGCAGAGAGAAGAGAGAGGCAGAGAAAGAGAGAGAGGCAAGAAAGAAGAGAGAGAAAGAGAGAGAAGAGAAAGAGAGAGAGGCAGAGAAAGAGAGAGGAGGCAGAGAAAGAGAGGGCAGAGAAAGAGAGGGAGGCAGAGAAAGAGAGGGAGGCAGAGAAGAGAGAGGCAAAGAAAGAGAGAGGCAGAGAAAGAGAGAGGCAGAGAAAGAGAGAGAGGCAGAGAAGAGAGAGGCAAAGAAAGAGAGAGAGGCAAAGAAAGAGAGAGAGCAAAGAAAGAGAGAGAGGCAAAGAAAGAGAGGAGGCAGAGAAAGAGAGAGGCAGAGAAAGAGAGAGGCAGAGAAAGAGAGAGAGAGCAGAGAAAGAGAGAGAGAGGCAGAGAAAGAGAGGCAGAGGAGAGAGGCAGAGAAAGAGAGAGAGGCAAAGAAAGAGAGAGAGGCAGAGAAAGAGAGAGGCAGAGAAAGAGAGAGAGGCAGAGAAAGAGAGAGAGGCAGAGAAAGAGGCAGAGAGAGGCAGAGAAAGAGAGAGAGGCAGAGAAAGAGAGAGGGCAGAGAAAGAGAGAGAGAGGCAGAGAAAGAGAGAGAGGCAGAGAAAGAGAGAGGCAAAGAAAGAGAGAGAGGCAGAGAAAGAGGCAGAGAAGAGAGGCAGAGAAAGAGAGAGAGGAAAGAGAGGCAAAGAGAGAGAGGCAGAGAAAGAGAGAGAAAGAGGCAGAGAAAGAGAGAGAGGCAGAGAAAGAGAGAGAGGCAGAGAAGAGGCAGAGAAAGAGAGAGAGGCAGAGAAAGAGAGAGGCAGAGAAAGAGGCAGAGAAAGAGAGAGGGCAGAGAGAGAGAGCAGAGAAAGAGAGGGCAGAGAAAGAGAGAGAGGCAGAGAAACTACATCAACAGATACAATATAAAACATTAACTTTGGTCGATCCCACTATGTCAGGTGAAGAGTCCATGTTCCATTCCAGTCCTGTGTATGACTGACCCGATGATGAACTTCATCTTGCCCCTGCGTGCCGTGTCGACCAGGATGGGCACCAGCTGGGGGTCCCGGGGGCCGAAGATACCGTGAGGTCGGATGGCCACTGTCAGGAGACCCTTCTCCTTGTCACAGGCCTTCAGAACCAGCTGAGACAGCACAGAGAGACAAGATGGATAGAGGAGAACATGACTTATTTAATGTGGAGCTGATGTGGAGTATGTAGAGTCTATGTAACATGTATTTATGGATGGTCCAGCATCAATGTCTTCATGTGTAGGCAGGTTCTCCCCCTAGCAATGCTCTGGTAACATTAATAGAACTATGATCAAGCTGTTCTATCTTGGTCTCTGTGTAGCAGTGTCCTCACCTTCTCCTGTTCTATCTTGGTCTCTGTGTGTAGTAGTGTCCTCACCTTCTCCTGTTCTATCTTGGTCTCTGTGTGTAGTAGTGTCCTCACCTTCTCCTGTTCTATCTTGGTCACTCTGTGTAGTAGTGTCCTCACCTTCTCCTGTTCTATCTTGGTCTCTGTGTAGTAGTGTCCTCACCTTCTCCTGTTCTATCTTGGTCTCTGTGTAGTAGTGTCCTCACCTTCTCCTGTTCTATCTTGGTCTCTGTGTAGTAGTGTCCTCACCTTCTCCTGTTCTATCTTGGACTCTGTGTGTAGTAGTGTCCTCACCTTCTCCTGTTCTATCTTGGTCTCTGTGTGTAGCAGTGTCCTCACCTTCTCCTGTTCTATCTTGGTCTCTGTGTTGTAGCAGTGTCCTCACCTTCTCCTGTTCTATCTTGGTCTCTGTGTGTAGCAGTGTCCTCACCTTCTCCTGTTCTATCTTGGTCTCTGTGTAGTAGTGTCCTCACCTTCTCCTGTTCTATCTTGGTCTCTGTGTGTAGCAGTGTCCTCACCTTCTCCTGTTCTATCTTGGTCTCTGTGTGTAGCAGTGTCCTCACCTTCTCCTGTTCTATCTTGGTCTCTGTGTGTAGCAGTGTCCTCACCTTCTCCTGTTCTATCTTGGTCTCTGTGTGTAGCAGTGTCCTCACCTTCTCCTGTTCTATCTTGGTCTCTGTGTGTAGCAGTGTCCTCACCTTCTCCTGTTCTATCTTGGTCACTCTGTGTAGTAGTGTCCTCACCTTCTCCTGTTCTATCTTGGTCTCTGTGTAGTAGTGTCCTCACCTTCTCCTGTTCTATCTTGGTCTCTGTGTAGTAGTGTCCTCACCTTCTCCTGTTCTATCTTGGTCTCTGTGTAGTAGTGTCCTCACCTTCTCCTGTTCTATCTTGGTCTCTGTGTGTAGTAGTGTCCTCACCTTCTCCTGTTGTATCTTGGTCTCTGTGTAGCAGTGTCCTCACCTTCTCCTGTTCTATCTTGGTCTCTGTGTGTAGCAGTGTCCTCACCTTCTCCTGTTCTATCTTGGTCTCTGTGTGTAGCAGTGTCCTCACCTTCTCCTGTTCTATCTTGGTCTCTGTGTGTAGTGTCAGTGTCCTCACCTTCTCCTGTTCTATCTTGGTCTCTGTGTGTAGCAGTGTCCTCACCTTCTCCTGTTCTATCTTGGTCTCTGTGTGTAGCAGTGTCCTCACCTTCTCCTGTTCTATCTTGGTCTCTGTGTGTAGCAGTGTCCTCACCTTCTCCTGTTCTATCTTGGTCTCTGTGTGTAGCAGTGTCCTCACCTTCTCCTGTTCTATCTTGGTCTCTGTGTGTAGCAGTGTCCTCACCTTCTCCTGTTCTATCTTGGTCTCTGTGTGTAGCAGTGTCCTCACCTTCTCCTGTTCTATCTTGGTCTCTGTGTGTAGCAGTGTCCTCACCTTCTCCTGTTCTATCTTGGTCTCTGTGTGTAGCAGTGTCCTCACCTTCTCCTGTTCTATCTTGGTCTCTGTGTGTAGCAGTGTCCTCACCTTCTCCTGTTCTATCTTGGTCTCTGTGTGTAGCAGTGTCCTCACCTTCTCCTGTTCTATCTTGGTCTCTGTGTGTAGCAGTGTCCTCACCTTCTCCTGTTCTATCTTGGTCTCTGTGTGTAGCAGTGTCCTCACCTTCTCCTGTTCTATCTTGGTCTCTGTGTGTAGCAGTGTCCTCACCTTCTCCTGTTCTATCTTGGTCTCTGTGTGTAGCAGTGTCCTCACCTTCTCCTGTTCTATCTTGGTCTCTGTGTGTAGCAGTGTCCTCACCTTCTCCTGTTCTATCTTGGTCTCTGTGTGTAGCAGTGTCCTCACCTTCTCCTGTTCTATCTTGGTCTCTGTGTGTAGCAGTGTCCTCACCTTCTCCTGTTCTATCTTGGTCTCTGTGTGTAGCAGTGTCCTCACCTTCTCCTGTTCTATCTTGGTCTCTGTGTGTAGCAGTGTCCTCACCTTCTCCTGTTCTATCTTGGTCTCTGTGTGTAGTAGTGTCCTCACCTTCTCCTGTTCTATCTTGGTCTCTGTGTGTCAGTGTCCTCACCTTCTCCTGTTCTATCTTGGTCTCTGTGTGTAGCAGTGTCCTCACCTTCTCCTGTTCTATCTTGGTCTCTGTGTAGTAGTGTCCTCACCTTCTCCTGTTCTATCTTGGTCTCTGTGTGTAGCAGTGTCCTCACCTTCTCCTGTTCTATCTTGGTCTCTGTGTGTAGCAGTGTCCTCACCTTCTCCTGTTCTATCTTGGTCTCTGTGTCTCTGTAGTAGTGTCCTCACCTTCTCCTGTTCTATCTTGGTCTCTGTGTGTAGCAGTGTCCTCACCTTCTCCTGTTCTATCTTGGTCTCTGTGTGTAGCAGTGTCCTCACCTTCTCCTGTTCTATCTTGGTCTCTGTGTGTAGTAGTGTCCTCACCTTCTCCTGTTCTATCTTGGTCTCTGTGTGTAGTAGTGTCCTCACCTTCTCCTGTTCTATCTTGGTCTCTGTGTGTAGCCTCACCTTCTCCTGTTCTATCTTGTCTCTGTGTGTAGCAGTGTCCTCACCTTCTCCTGTTCTATCTTGGTCTCTGTGTGTAGCAGTGTCCTCACCTTCTCCTGTTCTATCTTGGTCTCTGTGTGTAGCAGTGTCCTCACCTTCTCCTGTTCTATCTTGGTCTCTGTGTGTAGCAGTGTCCTCACCTTCTCCTGTTCTATCTTGGTCTCTGTGTGTAGCAGTGTCCTCACCTTCTCCTGTTCTATCTTGGTCTCTGTGTGTAGCAGTGTCCTCACCTTCTCCTGTTCTATCTTGGTCTCTGTGTGTAGTAGTGTCCTCACCTTCTCCTGTTCTATCTTGGTCTCTGTGTGTAGTAGTGTCCTCACCTTCTCCTGTTCTATCTTGGTCTCTGTGTGTAGCAGTGTCCTCACCTTCTCCTGTTCTATCTTGGTCTCTGTGTGTAGCAGTGTTCTATCTTGGTCTCTGTGTGTACCTTCTCCTGTTCTATCTTGGTCTCTGTGTGTAGTAGTGTCCTCACCTTCTCCTGTTCTATCTTGGTCTCTGTGTGTAGCAGTGTCCTCACCTTCTCCTGTTCTATCTTGGTCTCTGTGTGTAGTAGTGTCCTCACCTTCTCCTGTTCTATCTTGGTCTCTGTGTGTAGTAGTGTCCTCACCTTCTCCTGTTCTATCTTGGTCTCTGTGTGTAGCAGTGTCCTCACCTTCTCCTGTTCTATCTTGGTCTCTGTGTGTAGCAGTGTCCTCACCTTCTCCTGTTCTATCTTGGTCTCTGTGTGTAGTAGTGTCCTCACCTTCTCCTGTTCTATCTTGGTCTCTGTGTGTAGTAGTGTCCTCACCTTCTCCTGTTCTATCTTGGTCTCTGTGTGTAGTAGTGTCCTCACCTTCTCCTGTTCTATCTTGGTCTCTGTGTGTAGTAGTGTCCTCACCTTCTCCTGTTCTATCTTGGTCTCTGTGTGTAGTAGTGTCCTCACCTTCTCCTGTTCTATCTTGGTCTCTGTGTGTAGTAGTGTCCTCACCTTCTCCTGTTCTATCTTGGTCTCTGTGTGTAGCAGTGTCCTCACCTTCTCCTGTTCTATCTTGGTCTCTGTGTGTGGTAGTAGTGTCCTCACCTTCTCCTGTTCTATCTTGGTCTCTGTGTGTGGTAGTAGTGTCCTCACCTTCTCCTGTTTTATCTTGGTCTCTGTGTGTGGTAGTAGTGTCCTCACCTTCTCCTGTTCTATCTTGGTCTCTGTGTAGTAGTCGATGGGCTTCTTGGCGTAGGGAAGGTCTTCTCTCCCATCCTTGATGTCTGTTCCTTCAAACACCACACTGGCACTGCTGGTCAGTACCACTTTCTGTAGTAGACAGACAGAACTGACTAGCTATTTACTAGATCAGTAATTGCAGAAAGTCCTAGTATTTTAACAGAGCATTTCTTTTATTGAATTTAGTCTGTCTTTATTGTAATATCTTTTATGACACTCCTCTCTGTCCAATAATAACTCTATACTGCCCCCTACCTGTACTCCGGCCTCAGTGCAGGCCTGTAGGACAGTCTGTGTCCCCTGGATGTTGACTCTCTGGAACAGAGCCTTGTCATCACTGGCTGGGGCTGGAGAGGCACAGTGGAACACCAGGGAGACGCCTTGGAGGGCTGTTAGGAGAGCCTGGGATAGGGCCACACACACACACAAAATGATGTTCAGATGCAGACGCACATAGAACCCACAGACAAGCAAAAGAAATACTGACCTCATGTGTACACACAGGCCACAGTTCAGTTTTCTACTGTGTTATTGATTTGTTAATTGTTTACTCCATGTGTAACTCTGTGTTGTCTGTTCACACTGCTATGCTTTATCTTGGCCAGGTCGCAGTTGCAAATGAGAACTTGTTCTCAACTAGCCTACCTGGTTAAATAAAGGTGAAATAATAATTTTAAAAAATGTAAAATGTCCATAGATCATAACAAGGTCATATAACATGGCCCAAACAGCTCAGTAGGTAGGTAGGTAGGTAGGTAGGTAGGTAGGTAGGTAGGTAGGTACAGACAGACCAGACTCACCTGTTTGTCACAGAGGTCTCCCTGGTGGAAGGTGACACCAGGTAGTTCGTAGCTCTGCCTGATGTCAAACACCGACACAGTATAGCCCTTACCCAACAGCTTCTCTACCAGGTGTCTACCCAGGAACCCAGAGCCTCCTATCACTGCACACCGCTTACTGCTCTGTACAGGGATAGAGGGACAACATTCAGTAAAGACAGAAAGAGACACACAAATAAACACATGAGAAGAACAAATACATAGCTGAGCATGTGGCATACAGCTCAGAATTGGATATTTAGTACAAACTGCTGTGTACTCACAGGTCGTATGCGTGTGGCCATGATAAACTGCAGGTGAGACGTCGGTGTTGGGAGACAAACTGGAAGAGAAAAGACCGAAAACAGTTTGACAAGATCATGTCACATGGACAATGGAAGCAGGATGAAGACTACATTCAAACATCTTTCGGCTATTTCAAGTTTTCAAATAAAAAGACACTAAAATGCTATCAAATAAGTGAAAAACGTATCATTTTACCAGTTCAATCTGTTTTGCAAAAGTATGAAACGTCGCGCGAACAAATAATAAACCCTGTATCCGCTGAGCGCGAGATGCGCTCTCATTGGGTGGACGGGAGTTCGGCTGTGAAGGTGGCATGCTCGAACAGCCAATGGAGTGGAGCCTACGTCAAAGAACGCCACTGCTCTGACCAACCGGGACTTAATCACAGTGAGACCACACCCACAGTGAGTAGAGTGTAAAAGCCCTAAACCGTTTTTATATTTCACACACCTCAGTATCAGATGAGTTGGCGCACGGAAAACAGATTCTGGATCAGAGCTTCAACGATCAATCCAGCCAATTGTCGTATCGCGTTTTATACGACATGTCGTCAACAACCAGTAATATTCTCGCCCAATTAGATGCCCTTGATTTAGCTTCGTAGTACGAATTGTTTCCATTCTGAATATTTCATTTTGCACACCCGGCGTGCAGAATAAGCTAAATCGAGTGCACAGTCACAGACTAATCAACATGATCATAGCACTGACTGAATACTGCGCTCATTGACTGGAAATCTTAATTTTATTTTCTTAATGTATTACTCAAACATTATATTAAACCTATTATAACATTGTACTATGCTTGTTAATAACGGCATATCTGTTGCTGCTCTCGTGTAATAAACTATCCGTTGTTCTATCTATGATCTCATCTCTGTCTGGATGATAGGAGGGGAGGGGAGAGAGGAGCGACATCAATAGATTACACAAAACCCTCGTTAGTAATTTTACGGTTCTCTTGTTGCTGCCTTCGCGAGTGATCATCTGAAATGGTGAGTATGTCCATGGTGGAGCGGTTCTGTTTTGATGCTCCTTGTGCTTATACCACAAATTACAAAAGGCCTCGCTACACAGGCTACCACAACCTGTATTACCCCTAACTGGCTGTCCGATAGGAATAATAGGTTTGCTTATTACTCGGTCAATGGAAGAACGTGTATATTATCTGATAGGGCTAGTCATGGGATGTGAATAATCAGAATTAAAAAAGCAATGATGCATATATTCCCATGTCCTGAAAGCTTTCATTCTGTTGCCAGCTATCTGTAAATAATCCGCTTTAGGGCTGCTCATGCTTTTCTTTAAATGACATACATTGTCTCCCTATTTATGGCATGTTTCCCCCAGACGATCTGACTTTACATTGAAATGGCCCTATGTAGATACAAGACGACAACTGAAAATACACCGTTCTAAGGTTGTCCCTGTCTCTATCTCCCGGCTGCATATCAATAGTCTAGCATAGATTAGACAAGGAATCACCTTAAAACCATTGAGATGCCCATCAACCCTTAATGTGCTTCCTTGATGTCATCGCTAGGCAACCATCGTAAAGAGGCCGTCCCTAGGTCCGGTCCCTCCCCCAGGAAGAAGTCCGGCCCCAAGTCAGAGCTCACTGAGGAGCTGAAACAGGAGATCAGAGAGGCCTTTGAACTGTTCGACACCGACGCCTCTGGACACATTGAAGTCAAGGAGCTAAAGGTCAGAGGTTCAGGGTTAGGGGTTATGCACAGGGACAATGTTTGCGTAACATAATGTATTACAGTACCCATAATGCTTAGTAATACAGTGTCGGTCAACAAATATCGTCCTGGGGAGCTAAGGTGTGCTTTTGTTCCATCTCAACACTAACACACCTGGTTTTAACCAACTCATCTGTTTTTATCTATCTATCAATCTGTCTCTCTCTAGGTTGCTATGAGGGCGCTGGGGTTTGAGCCGAAGAAAGAGGAGATTAAGAGGATGATAACGGAGGCGGATAAGGACGGAACAGGAAAGATCTCCTTCTCTGATTTTCTCACTGTCATGACTCAGAAGATGGTAAGAAAAACAACATAGTGAATAAATGTAATAAAAAATGTACAGTCAAGAGCAAACGCTGTCAGTGTAACATTACAATTTAGCAACTAAAAAAAAATTGATAGGAGCAGTGGTGTAAAGTAAAAATGAAGTAAAAATACTTTGAAGTACTACTTAAGTAGTTTTTTGGGGTACTTTACTATGAACTGTACTTTGCTATTAACAGTTTTGACAACTTTTACTTGTATTTCACTACATTCCTAAAGAAAATAATGTACTTTTTACTCCATACATTTTCCCTGACACACAAAAGTGTCGTGGTGGCAGGTAGCCTAGTGGTTACAGTGTTGGGCCAGTAACCGAAAGGTTTCTAGTTCAAACCCCCTGAGCTGACAAGTTAAAAATCTGTTGTTCTGCCCCTGAACAGGCAGTTAAACCCACTGTTCCTAGGCCGTCATTGTAAATAGGAACTTGTTTCTTAACTGACTAGCGAGTTAAAATTGTAAAAAGTACTCATTACATTTTGACAGGAAAATTGTCCAATTCACACACTTATCAAGAAAACATCCCTTGTCATCCCTACTGCGGACTCACTAAACACAAATGCTTTGTTTGTATATTAGTGTTAGTGTTGGAGCGTGCCACTGGCTATCCACACATTACAAATAAATACAACAAATTGTGCCACCTGGTTTGCATAATATAAGGAATTTGAAATTATTTATACTTTTGATATCTAAGTATATTTGAGAAAATCTGTTAACTTTTGATACTTAAATATATTTAAAATGAAATACTTTTAGACTTTTTACTCAAGTAGTATTTAACTGGATGACTTTCACTTTTACTTCAATCATTTTTTATTAAGGTATCTTTACTTTTACTCAAGTATGACAATTGAGTACTTTTTCCACCACTGGATAGGAGTTGTACATTTTACTTCACAACTATACAGAGTATTGTGTTGTATTACGGGGTATTTTTGTGATATTGTCTCACCGTGCTGTATTACGTTGTGTTGTAACTGTCTACCAACCTTAGGCTGAGAAGGATTCTAAGGAGGAGATCCTGAAAGCATTCCGTCTGTTTGATGATGATGAGACGGGGAAGATCTCCTTCAGGAACCTGAAGAGGGTCGCCAAGGAACTAGGAGAGAACCTGACTGACGAGGAACTGCAGGTGAGACATACACCTGGACAGCACTGTACACACACACACACACACACACACACACACACACACACACACACACACACACACACACACACACATACACAGAGGATGCTATGGGATAGGTTACAAGATAGTTTTAATTTGTCAAAAGAAATATACTCTCCTCATCGCTCTCCCGCTCCTTCCCCTGTACCTCGCTTCCTCTCTCCCTCTCCTTCCCCTGTACCCCACTTCCTCTCTACCTCTTCTTCCCCTGTACCCCACTTCCTCTCTACCTCTCCTTCCCCTGTACCCCGCTTCCCTCTCTCCCTCCCCTGTACCCCACTTCCTCTCTCCTTCCCCTGTACCCCACTTCCTCTCTACCTCTCCTTCCCCTGTACCCCTGCTTCCTCTCTACCTCCTTCCCCTGTACCCCGCTTCCTCTCTACCTCTCCTTCCCCTGTACCCTGCTTCCTCTCTACCTCTCCTTCCCCTGTACCCCGCTTCCTCTCTACCTCTCCTTCCCCTGTACCCCACATCCTCTCTCCTTCCCCTGTACCCCACTTCCTCTCTCCCTCTCCTTCCACTGTACCCAACTTCCTCTCCTTCCCCTGTACCCCACTTCCTCTCTACCTCTTCTTCCCCTGTACCCCACTTCCTCTCTACCTCTCCTTCCCCTGTACCCCACTTCCTCTCTACCTCTCCTTCCCTGTACCCACTTCCTCTCTCCTCTCCTTCCCCTGTACCCTGCTTCCTCTCTCCCTCCCCTGTACCCCCACTTCCTCTCTCCTTCCCCTGTACCCCACTTCCTCTCTCCTTCCCCTGTACCCCACTTCCTCTCTACCTCTCCTTCCCCTGTACCCCACTTCCTCGCTCCCTCTCCTTCCCCTGTACCCGCTTCCCTCTCCCCTCCCCTGTACCCCACTTCCTCTCTCCCTCTCCTTCCCCTGTACCCCACTTCCTCTCTCCCTCTCCTTGCCCTGTACCCCACTTCCTCTCTCCCTCTCCTTCCCCTGTACCCCACTTCCTCTCTCCCTCTCCTTCCCCTGTACCCCACTTCCTCTCTCCCTCTCCTTCCCCTGTACCCCACTTCCCTCTCTCCCTCTCCTTCCCATGTACCCCACTTCCTCTCTCCCTCTCCTTCCCCTGTACCCCACTTCCTCTCTCCCTCTCCTTCCCCTGTACCCCACTTCCTCTCTCTCATCTCTCTCCCTCTCCTTTCCCTGTCCCCCTTCCTCTCTCATCTCTCTCCCTCTCCTTCCCCTGCTTCCTCTCTCCTTCCCCCTGTCCCCTGCTTCCTCTCTCCTTCCCCTGTCCCCCTGCTTCCGCTCTCCTTCCCCTGTCCCCTGCTTCCTCTCTCCTTCCCCTGTCCCCCTTCCTCTCCCCCCATTCCCCATCCCTCCCCTCTTTCCTTTCTCCTCCCTTCCCATCCCTATCCTTTCCCTGTCCCCCTTCCTCTCTCATCGCTCTCCCTCTCCTTCCCCTGTCCCCTGCTTCCTCCCTCTCCTTCCTCTCTCCCCCTTCCCATCCCATTCCCTCTCCATCCCTCCCCTCTTTCCTCTCTCCTCCCTTCCCATCCCTCCCCTCCTTCCTCTCTCTTCCCTTCCCACCCCACCCCTCTCCTCCTTCCTCCACTCCAACCTCCAGGAGATGATCGAGGAGGCAGACAGGGATGGAGATGGAGAGGTGAACCAGGGAGAGTTCCTCCGCATCATGAAGAAGACCAGCCTGTACTGAGACTAGACCAGGGTGTTGTGGGGTTAGAAGACCAGCCTGTACTGAGACTAGACCAGGGTGTTGTGGGGTTAGAAGACCAGCCTGTACTGAGACTAGACCCGGGTGTTGTGGGGTTAGAAGACCAGCCTGTACCCCTCCAACAGCCCACCTCCTCTACCCCTAGTCACCTCCTCCTCTACCCCTAGTCACCTCCTCCAACAGCCCACCTCCTCTACCCCTAGTCACCTCCTCCCCTCCAACAGCCCACCTCCTCTACCCCCTAGTCACCTCCTCCAACAGCCCACCTCCTCTACCCCTAGTCTTCTCCTCCCCTCCAACAGCCCACCTCCTCTACCCCTAGTCTTCTCCTCCTCCAACAGCCCACCTCCTCTACCCCTAGTCACCTCCTGCAACAGCCCACCTCCTCTACCCCTAGTCACCTCCTCCAACAGCCCACCTCCTCCAACAGCCCACCTCCTCTACCCCTAGTCACCTCCTCCAACAGCCCACCTCCTCTACCCCTAGTCACCTCCTCCAACAGCCCACCTCCTCTACCCCTAGTCACCTCCTCCAACAGCCCACCTCCTCTACCCCTAGTCACCTCCTCCAACAGCCCACCTCCTCTACCCCTAGTCACCTCCTCCCCTCCATCTATTTGAACTGTAACGTAAGGTGAACGTTGTGACTGTATTTTATTATTCGTATTGTTGTATTTGTGTCTCTTTGAATTATCTACAGTAAGATCTCCTGCATTGAATGTTTTGTACATATAAACTGCATGTGCAGATATATAATATATATATATAGATAGAAGATATTAATGAATGAAATACCTTTTAGCAGTTTTTCACAGTGTCAGTGTATTCGTAAGACAAGATTATGGTACTGTACATGATGAGAGATCTGTACCATGTTCTGTCCATAGTGATCTGTACCATGTTCTGTCCATAGTGATCTGTACCATGTTCTGTCCATAGTGATCTGTACCATGTTCTGTCCATAGTGATCTGTACCATGTTCTGTCCATAGTGATCTGTACCATGATCTGTACCATGTTCTGGCCATAGTGATCTGTACCATGTTCTGTCCATAGTGATCTGTACCATGTTCTGTCCATAGTGATCTGTACCATGATCTGTACCATGTTCTGGCCATAGTGATCTGTACCATGTTCTGTCCATAGTGATCTGTACCATGTTCTGACCATAGTGATCTGTACCATGTTCTGACCATAGTGATCTGTACCATGTTCTGACCATAGTGATCTGTACCATGTTCTGTCCATAGTGATCTGTACCATGTTCTGACCATAGTGATCTGTACCATGTTCTGATCATAGAGATCTGTACCATGTTCTGACCATAGTGATCTGTACCATGTTCTGTCTATAGTGATCTGTACCATGTTCTGTCCATAGTGATCTGTACCATGTTCTGGCCATAGTGATCTGTACCATGTTCTGTCCATAGTGATCTGTACCATGTTCTGTCCATAGTGATCTGTACCAT
>NW_024608335.1:0-35000 GCF_018296145.1 Oncorhynchus tshawytscha | reverse complement strand
CACATTTTTAAACCTATAATTCACTGTATCACAATTACAGTGGGTCAGAAGTTTACATACAGTAAGTTGACTGTGCCTTTAAACAGCTTGGAAAACTCCAGAAAATGATGGCTTTAGAAACTTCTGATAGGCTAATTGACATCATTTTAGTCAATTGGAGGTTAATTGACATCATTTTAGTCAATTGGAGGTGTACCTGTGGATGTATTTCAAGGCCTACCTTCAAACTCAGTGCCTATTTGCTTGACATGGGAAAATCTAAAGAAATCAGCCAAGACCTCAGAAAATAAATTGTAGACCTCCACAAGTCTGGTTTATCCTTGGGAGCAATTTCCAAATGCCTGAAGGTACCACGTTCATCTGTACAAACAGTCGTACGCAAGTATCAACACCATGGGACCACGCAGCCGTCATACAGCCCAGGAAGGAGACGCGTTCCATGAAAAGTGCAAATCAATCCCTGAACAACAGCAAAGGACCATGTGAAGATGCTGGAGGAAACGGGTACAAAAGTATCTACATCCACAGTAAAACAGAGTTCTTTATGGGCATAACCGGAAAGGCTGCTCAGCAAGGAAGAAGCCACTGCTCCAAAACCACAAAAAAAGTCCACAGTGGGGCAGCTGAAGGTGAGCGACCACAGTGAGACAGCTGAAGGTGAGCGACCACAGTGAGACAGCTGAAGGTGAGCGACCACAGTGAGACAGCTGAAGGTGAGCGACCACAGTGAGACAGCTGAAGGTGAGCGACCACAGTGAGACAGCTGAAGGTGAGCGACCACAGTGAGACAGCTGAAGGTGAGCGACCACAGTGAGACAGCTGAAGGTGAGCGACCGCAGTGAGACAGCTGAAGGTGAGCGACCGCAGTGAGACAGCTGAAGGTGAGCGACCGCAGTGAGACAGCTGAAGGTGAGCGACCGCAGTGAGACAGCTGAAGGTGAGCGACCGCAGTGAGACAGCTGAAGGTGAGCGACCGCAGTGAGACAGCTGAAGGTGAGCGACCGCAGTGAGACAGCTGAAGGTGAGCGACCGCAGTGAGACAGCTGAAGGTAAGCGACCACAGTGAGACAGCTGAAGGTGAGCGACCACAGTGAGACAGCTGAAGGTGAGCGACCAGTGAGACAGCTGAAGGTGAGCGACCACAGTGAGACAGCTGAAGGTGAGCGACCACAGTGAGACAGCTGAAGGTGAGCGACCACAGTGAGACAGCTGAAGGTGAGCGACCACAGTGAGACAGCTGAAGGTGAGCGACCACAGTGAGACAGCTGAAGGTGAGCGACCACAGTGAGACAGCTGAAGGTGAGCGACCACAGTGAGACAGCTGAAGGTGAGCGACCACAGTGAGACAGCTGAAGGTGTGCGACCACAGTGAGACAGCTGAAGGTGAGCGACCACAGTGAGACAGCTGAAGGTGAGCGACCGCAGTGAGACAGCTGAAGGTGAGCGACCACAGTGAGACAGCTGAAGGTGAGCGACCACAGTGAGACAGCTGAAGGTGAGCGACCAGTGAGACAGCTGAAGGTGAGCGACCACAGTGAGACAGCTGAAGGTGAGCGACCACAGTGAGGCAGCTGAAGGTGAGCGACCACAGTGAGACAGCTGAAGGTGAGCGACCACAGTGAGACAGCTGAAGGTGTGCGACCACAGTGAGACAGCTGAAGGTGAGCGACCAGTGAGACAGCTGAAGGTGAGCGACCACAGTGAGACAGCTGAAGGTGAGCGACCAGTGAGACAGCTGAAGGTGAGCGACCGCAGTGAGACAGCTGAAGGTGAGCGACCACAGTGAGGCAGCTGAAGGTGAGCGACCACAGTGAGACAGCTGAAGGTGAGCGACCACAGTGAGACAGCTGAAGGTGAGCGACCACAGTGAGACAGCTGAAGGTGAGCGTCTGTCAGCCAGACCTGGGTTCAAATACTATTTAGGGTATTTCAATTACTTTCAAATACATTTGGAAAGTTTTTTTATTTTTTTTTAAATACTAGAATACACCAACTCAAATATAGTATTTGAAAATACTTTAAAATTGTAGGCTATTTTAAGGAAATTGTGCAGATTTCCTTTCACCTACTCTGTGTCTTTGTTACACGCAGAGTAGGTGAACGGATGATCTCCGCATGTGTAGTTCCCACCGTGAAGCATGGAGGAGGTGTGATGGTGGGGCTATCATCTGTTTTTCCCCAGGACAATGACCCAACACACCTCCAGGCTGTAAAAGGGCTATTTGACCAAGGAGTGCTGCATGAAATGACCTGGCCTCCACAATCACCCGACCTCAACCAAATTGAGATGAGTTGGACCGCAGAGTGAAGAAAAATAAACCAACAAGTGCTCAGCATATGTGGGAGCTCCTTCAAGACTGTTGGAAAAGTATTCCAGGTGAAGCTGGTTGAGAGAATGCCAAGTGTGTTTAAAGCTGTCATCAAGGCAAAGGGTGGCTACTTTGAAGAATCTAAAATATATTTTGCTATGTGTAAAACCTTTTGGGATACTACATGATTCCATATGTTATTTCATAGTTTTGAAGTCTTCACTATTATTCTACAATGTAGAAAATGTCAAAATAAAAACCCTTGAATGAGTAGGTGCATCTAAACTTGACTGGTATATGTCTGTGTGGAAGTATTGTGTTGACGCAAAATACTCTTCTCTAGTCTATTGACTCAATAGGTAGTGCCCTATTGAGCTGCCCAACATTCATGAAAGCAATAGTTAACCTGTTACTTCTCTTCTTCCTCCCACCTCCTCCTATGGAGGTTAACAGCTCTCATCCTGACTCCCTGTCTGTCTGGGGCCTCAGTCCTGAGCCTCTTCACAGTGGTGTGGTTCTCCCTGCCTGCTAGCTCACAACACTGGCCTGTTTCCTGCTGGTGTGCTGGGGCACCAGGGGTAGAGGTGGGCTCCTCTGCTTCAGGCGGACAACAGTTACCCTGGCCCTCCAGACACTGGTCTGCTCCCCTGCTGGATCCACTGTGACAGGTTGGATATAGCCACCACCATCACCACCTATAACCTGGGGATATCGCTGCTCCTACTGGTGTATGGTTACTGGTCCAGGGAGCTGCAGAGGCTGCTACCGGCCAAACCAACCAAGTTATGGTCAGCTCCATCAGCCAATGACAGGAGAGAATTTAGGCAGCTCCAGCCAATGACTGGGGGTTATTAGATTAGTGCAAGCGGCAGGCAGTGTGGGTACAGACTAATCCTAAATCCTCAACCAAGGGGAAATGGCTAATGGGCCAGAAAGAAGGAAGCTATAGGGCCAGTGTCCATCTTTCTCTTAACCATACAATGTCCTTGTTTGACATTGCAGGAGACTGCCAAGTGACAGAACTACAAATCACCTTGCATAAAAAAGTAGTATTCAATATTATTTGTAGATCAGTCAGTCACAATTTTACCCATAGTGCACCCCCGCCGTTAGAACAGCCTCAATTCGTCAGGGCACAGGCTAAGGCGACTCCAAACCTTCCCACAGATTGTGTCAAGTTGGCTGGATGTCATTTTTAGTGGTGGACCACACTTGCCTGCCATTGGCTGGATGTCCTCTGGGTGGTGGACCACACTGGCCTGCCATTGGCTGGATGTCCTCTGGGTGGTGGACCACACTGGCCTGCCATTGGCTGGATGTCATTTTTAGTGGTGGACCACACTTGATACACACGAGAAACTGTTGAGCGTGAAAAACCCAGCAGCGTTGTAGTTCTTGATACAAACCGGTGCACCTGGCACCATACCCCGTTCAAAGGCACTTACATTTTGTGCCTTGCCCATTTGCCCTCTGAATGAAGGGCACATGAACCAAAGCAAACAGAATGGCTTTAATGAACAGGAGAAGAATAACATTCCTCACACAAGTGATGTTAGCTTCCCAGTGACTCATCAGATATGTTCATACTGTACAGTTGACACCGACGTGTAAAACATGAAATCTTTATTCAAAAACAAAACATGAAAAAAAAACCAAGACAAACGTTCAAAATGTAACATAAATCGTATGTGAAGATGCCAGATCTGCCTTCTATGCACCGTATGTGAAGTTGCCAGATCTGCCTTCTATGCACCGTATGAAACGTCATAGAACTATTTCCTGATTCATATTTCAAGTAATTCAAAGCAGTTGGTCACAAAATGATATTTGAAGGGTATGAATCCATGTCACAGGCAGGCTCAACAATATGACCGATTCACGATGCCTTTAAATCACTGTCCAGTGTGTCTCTTGGCTCATTTCACTGTAACGGTGAGACGCCAGCTACTGAGGAATGACAGACTCATCCATAGCTGCCTCTGAAAACCTGATACATACACAGAGGTATTTAAGACAGACCTATCAACTTGAAGATCCCACTACTTTAACACATTAGGATGGATGAAAGAGAGGGATCCCACTAATCTTAAGACATTAGGATGCATGAAAGAGAAGGATCCCCACTAATCTAAGACATTAGGATGGATGAAAGAGAAGGATCCCACTAATCTAAGACATTAGGATGGATGAAAGAGAAGGATCCCACTAATCTACGACATTAGGATGGATGAAAGAGAAGGATCCCACCATTGCTTCAGAGCAGTGGAAATCTTCAAGGAACGAAGATGTTCAGACAGGGTTTCACAGATACTACTGAACAAGAGTGCTTTATCAAGAGTGCTTTATAGTCCAGGAGATGAGAGTAATGTAGGTCTAATCCAGGTTAGAATGATTCCACCTCATCTTTCACACGCTCTCTCCCTCTCAGTTCTGGCTGAGTTTAGTCTTGGTGGCGAAGTCAACACTGAGTTTCCTCATTACCTCACCGTGGCTCTGACCCACCAGGTTTTGGCGAACACTGCCATAGTTCTCCTTGACAAAGTTGGCGAAGGGCGTGGGCGCCCGGGGCTTGGCTGGGGTGAGCAGGACTAGCTGACCCGTACAGAGGGCACACACAAACCTCTGGGTGTCCAGGGACTTAGAGTGACGGCCGAGTCTACAGAGGGGAGGAAGAGAACAGTTTAGCCATCAACCGGTTTTAGAGTTTAGCCATCAACCGGTTTTAGAGTTTAGCCATCAACCGGTTTTAGAGTTTAGCCATCAACCGGTTTTAGAGTTTAGCCATCAACCGGTTTTAGAGTTTAGCCATCAACCGGTTTTAGAGTTTAGCCATCAACCGGTTTTAGAGTTTAGCCATCAACCGGTTTTAGAGTTTAGCCATCAACCGGTTTTAGAGTTTAGCCATCAACCGGTTTTAGAGTTTAGCCATCAACCGGTTTTAGAGTTTAGCCATCAACCGGTTTTAGAGTTTAGCCATGAATTGATGGGAATCCATGGTAGATTGAGGGCTTGAACTACCTAGTCTGACAGTATAACTATAAACTGTGACAACACATACGGTAGTTTAGTCTCAGGCAACTAATATAGCAACACTTATCCGCAGTGATTAACGCAGTGAGTATATATTGTTGGTGTATCTACTTCATTTGACGGAATGACTCCGTTTCCTTGGATTAAATAAATCCATTTTAATATCCCCAAACTCCATTTCATTTGCAGCACTAAAACTAGCATTGGTGTAAGTGTAAGCCGGGGACAGACAGGAAGTTAGTGTTGACCTACGTGTTTTTGCAGCGGCTGCACTGGTACTGGTACTTGTAGTTAATGTCGTAGCTGTGGCAGCGGGTGACCACGGGCAGCTCGGGGTGTGCCAGCGTGGCCTTACGGGCGTACAGCTTCCAGAAGGGGCCGTGTCCATCCCTCACACTGTTGATCAACCAGGTGGCAGCGTGGCACATCTCATGGACTAACGTGTCACGCAGACGGTCTGGGAGGAGAGAAGGGGGAGGATGGGGATTGGAAGAGAGAGGAGAGGAAGGAGAGCGAATGAGGGAAGGTGGGAGATAAGAGATATTTGAAATCATACAGACACAGGCTATTCACATTAAAGTTGAACTTTAAATGACTTACATTAGAACCTAATTTAAAACGTTATAACACACATTTAATGTCATTAGTTCTTCAACCAGTGAAGCCTTACCTGCAGAGTCACAGACTTTCTCCGAGAGTTGGATACGGGCATATCGGTTCCCTCCTCCTCTCTCCTGCCCTGTGATGCAGTAGCCAGCAGTCTTCCTCATCTTGTTATTCCAGCTCACTGACATGTTACTGGGCAGCTGGGGAACAAAGATGTTACAAAGGTAAGAAGAGGTAAAACATGCAAGATAATCCCAGGTCACATGATGGTAAGATGCAAGTCAACACAAAACACTGTATAAGATTCCATCTTTATCACTCTCCAAGTGATCTGGTGGTATATGTATGCTTATAACCTGTGTCTTTAACACTGTATATATAGCCTGTTGATGGGTTCTGACTTCTAAACGTGAAAATATGAAATATCCTTATTCATGTCACTGAGGGAGAGAGGGGAATGTAGAACGTCTACATTCTGCATGTCACTGAGGGAGAGAGGGGAATGTAGAACGTCTACATTCTGCATGTCACTGAGGGAGAGAGGGGAATGTAGAACGTCTACATTCTGCATGTCACTGAGGGAGAGAGGGGAATGTAGAACGTCTACATTCTGCATGTCACTGAGGGAGAGAGGGGAATGTAGAACGTCTACATTCTGCATGTCACTGAGGGAGAGAGGGGAATGTAGAACGTCTACATTCTGCATGTCACTGAGGGAGAGGGGAATGTAGAACGTCTACATGTCACTGAGGGAGAGAGGGGAATGTAGAACGTCTACATTCTGCATGTCACTGAGAGAGAGGGGAATGTAGAACGTCTACATTCTACATGTCACAGAGAGAGAGAGGGGAATGTAGAACGTCTACATGTCACTGAGGGAGAGAGGGAATGTAGAACGTCTACATGTCACTGAGGGAGAGAGGGGAATGTAGAACGTCTACATGTCACAGAGAGAGGGGGAATGTAGAACGTCTACATGTCACAGAGAGAGAGGGAATGTAGAACGTCTACATGTCACAGAGAGAGAGGGGAATGTAGAACGTCTACATGTCACTGAGGGAGAGAGGGGAATGTAGAACGTCTACATGTCACTGAGGGAGAGAGGGGAATGTAGAACGTTTACATGTCACTGAGGGAGAGAGGGGAATGTAGAACGTCTACATGTCACTGAGGGAGAGAGGGGAATGTAGAACGTCTACATTCTGCATGTCACTGAGGGAGAGAGGGAATGTAGAACGTCTACATTCTACATGTCACTGAGAGAGAGAGGGAATGTAGAACGTCTACATGTCACTGAGGGAGAGAGGGAATGTAGAACGTCTACATGTCACTGAGGGAGAGAGGGGAATGTAGAACGTCTACATGTCACTGAGGGAGAGAGGGGAATGTAGAACGTCTACATTCTGTCAGAGCATGTTATTGTTATACATCAGGGATCCTTTGGAAAGGAGAAGGGCCACTGTGTGGTCGTTACACCAGAACTTAATGGTAGGAAGAATGTATATGGTGGAGACGATGAAGCTGGGAATGTTACTGAGTAAAGGGAAAGGCAATGGAACGGGTGGAGAGCTGTGGATTAGTGAGGAATGGGAGGTTAGGTCACATTAAGGTAGAAGGAACAGTTTACTGCCCACATCACTTAACTTCCTGCCTAGCAATAAAGATGTGATGTTTAGAGGGAAGGAGGAGTTTACCTAAATCAGAGTATCTATACTGGTGCTGGTGGGAACATGTCTTTGCCTGTTCACCTGTCTGACCCACTGGATGAATAAACTTAGTTTGAGCATTTCATAGTTGTCCGTCAGGTTCTTAATAACAGGGTAAAAACTAACACTATGTATAGTTAAAGTGTGTGTTTACCTTGCTGTCGAACACGCTGGTGTTGTACAGGCGATACAGTTTGCTGGTGAGCTCCTCCTTGGTCTGTTTGAAGTTGCGGCTGTAGCTGGAGCCTGGTCCAGACAGAGACTGGAGAAAACACCCAGGAGTCTGACACCCTGCTGATACACTGAGGAGAGAAACACCCAGGAGTCTGACACCCTGCTGATACACTGAGGAGAGAAACACCCAGGAGTCAGACACCCTGCTGATACACTGAGAAGAGAAACACCCAGGAGTCATACACCCTGCTGATACACTGAGGAGAGAAACACCCAGGAGTCTGACACCCTGCTGATACACTGAGGAGAGAAACACCCAGGAGTCATACACCCTGCTGATACACTGAGGAGAGAAACACCCAGGAGTTTGACACCCTGCTGATACACTGAGGAGAGAAACACAGCCTGGAGTCTAACACACTGAGGAGAGAAACACCCAGGAGTCTGACACCCTGCTGATACACTGAGGAGAGAAACACCCAGGAGTCTGACACCCTGCTGATACACTGAGAAGAGAAACACCCAGGAGTCTGACACCCTGCTGATACACTGAGGAGAGAAACACAGCCTGGAGTCTAACACACTGAGGAGAGAAGCCAGATTTAGCCTCACACAAACACTTCACTGAACCTATGTATTTAGATCAGAGTAGAACAGGTGAAGGAGAAGACAGTATTGAGCTACACCCTGCCTAGGCCCTGGTCAGCAGAGTATTGAGCTAGACCCTGCCCTAGACCCTGGTCAGTAGAGTATTGAGCTAGACCCTGCCCTAGACCCTGGTCAGTAGAGTATTGAGCTACACCCTGCCCTAGGCCCTGGTCAGCAGAGTATTGAGCTACACTCCCAGGCCCTGGTCAGTAGAGTATTGAGCTACACCCTGCCCTAGACCCTGGTCAGCAGAGTATTGAGCTACACCCTGCCCTAGACCCTGGTCAGTAGAGTATTGAGCTACACCCTGTCCTAGGCCCTGGTCAGTAGAGTATTGAGCTACACCCTGCCCCAGGCCCTGGTCAGCAGAGTATTGAGCTACACCCTGCCCCAGGCCCTGGTCAGCAGAGTATTGAGCTACACCCTGCCCTAGGCCCTGGTCAGCAGAATATTGAGCTACACTCCCAGGCCCTGGTCAGCAGAGTATTGAGCTACACCCTGCCCTAGGCCCTGGTCAGCAGAGTATTGAGCTACACTCCCAGGCCCTGGTCAGCAGAGTATTGAGCTACACTCCCAGGCCCTGGTCAGTATTACCTGAAGGAAGAAAGGCCGCTGGTCTTGAGTCTGGATTCCGGCTGGGACACAGCGGGTTTGGAGACGAGCGGCCGCACCAGGGTCTTCAGATCCAAGGGCGTTCTCACCAACGGCCGAGGGCACACCTCTTTCCAGGCTTTTTGTCGTGGAGCTGACAGAGGGGGCTTCTGATTGGGCCCTGGATTGACACACACCAGGAAGCAGCCAATGAGATGACACGATATAGAAACGAAAAAGGAAATGTACCAATTAAAGACCACAGCTGGCAGAAGCCTTGTTGGTGGACACGGTCTGAACAGAAATATTCAAGTTATATTTAAACACGTTGGGAGCAGTATACCAGCGTGCAGATTTATTCTGTTACGTTACCCTCTCTGATCTAACACCTTTTTAGGTATGTGCCTCCCCATTTTACAGAAAGATCCCCCTGTATTACACTCATTATGGCAACTGCTCGACCTCCGACCGCAGGGCACTACAGAGGGTAGTGCGTACAGCCCAGTACATCACTGGGACCAAGCTTCTTGCCATCCAGGACCTCTATACCAGACGGTGTCAGAGGAAGGCCCAGAAAATTGCAGAAGACTCCATCCACCTTAGTCATAGACTGTTCTCTCTCTGCGATCGCACGGCAAGCGGTACCGGAGTGTCAAGTCCAGGTCCAAAGGCTTCGAAACAGCTTCTACCCCCAAGCCAAAAGACTCCTGAACACCTAATCAAATGGCTACCCAGACTATTTGCATTGCCCCTTTTACGTCGCTGCTACACTGTTGTTATCGTCTATGCATAGTCACTTTACCTCTACCTACATACTACCTCGACTAACCTGTACCCCGCACGTTGTACCGGTACCCTGTATATAGTCTCCACATTGACTCTGTACCGTAACACCCTGTATATAGTCTCCACATTGACTCTGTACCGGTACCCCCTGTATATAGTCTCCACATTGACTCTGTACCGGTACCCCCTGTATATAGTCTCCACATTGACTCTGTACCGGTACCCCTGTATATAGTCTCCACATTGACTCTGTACCGGTACCCCCTGTATATAGTCTCCACATTGACTCTGTACCGGTACCCCCTGTATATAGTCTCCACATTGACCCTGTACCGGTACCCCTGTATATAGTCTCCACATTGACTCTGTACCGTAACACCCTGTATATAGTCTCCACATTGACTCTGTACCGGTACCCCCTGTATATAGTCTCCACATTGACTCTGTACCGGTACCCCCTGTATATAGTCTCAACATTGACTCTGTACCCCCTGTATATAGTCTCCACATTGACTCTGTACCGGTACCCCCTGTATATAGCCTCCACATTGACTCTGTACCGTAACACCCTGTATATAGTCTCCACATTGACTCTGTGCCGTAACACCCTGTATATAGCATCACTACTTATTTTATTGTAGCTCCTTAATTATTCTAAATTTTTCTTATTTCATACATTTTTTACTTCAGCTTATTTTTGTAAATACTTGAAAACATTTTATTAACTGCATTGTTGGTTAAGGGTTTGTAAGTAAACATTTCACTGTAAGGTCTACACCTGTTGGTTAAGGGTTTGTAAGTAAACATTTCACTGTAAGGTTGCATTCAGCGCATGTGACAAACATATGATTTGATTTATTACTGTGACCTGTGTTTGGGCCTTACCCGTATTGTGTTTGGGAGTTGGGTCCTTACCAGCGTTGGGAGTTAGGGCCTTACCAGCGTTGTGTTTGGGTGTTGGGGCCTTACCCGTGTGTGTTGGGGCCTTACCCGTATTGTGTTTGGGAGTTGGGGCCTTACCCGCGTTGGGAGTTGGGGCCTTACCCGTGTGTTGGGGCCTTACCCGTATTGTGTTTGGGTGTTGGGGCCTTACCCGTATTGTGTTTGGGTGTTGGGGCCTTACCCGTATTGTGTTTGGGTGTTGGGGCCTTACCCGTATTGTGTTTGGGAGTTGGGGCCTTACCCGTATTGTGTTTGGGAGTTGGGGCCTTACCCGTGTTGTGTTTGGGAGTTGGGGCCTTACCCGTATTGTGTTTGGGTGTTAGGGCCTTACCCGTAGTGTGTTTGGGTGTTGGGCCTTACCCGTAGTGTGTTTGGGTGTTGGGGCTTTACCCGTATTGTGTTTGGGAGTTGGGGCCTTACCCGCGTTGGTGCCTTACCCGCGTTGGGAGTTGGGGTGTTACCACGTGTTGGGAGTTAGGGTGTTACCCGTGTTGGGAGTTGGGGTGTTACCCGTGTTGGGAGTTGGGGTGTTACCCGTGTTGGGAGTTAGGGGTGTTACCCGTGTTGGGAGTTGGGGTGTTACCCGTGTTGGGAGTTGGGTGTTACCCGTGTTGGGAGTTGGGGTGTTACCCGTGTTGGGAGTTGGGGTGTTACCCGTGTTGGGAGTTGGGGTGTTACATGTGTTGGGAGTTGGGGTGTTACCTGTGTTGGGTTTAGGTGTTGGGGTGTTGCCTGTCTTGTGGTTCTTCTTAATTCTGTCCAGTAAGCTGAGGAACTCTTCCTCTGAGCTGGCTGAGTCCTCCAGCTTCGACGGGGCTGAGTGGGTCCGCTGTGGAAGGGGGTCAGGGAGGGGTGAAGGAGGAGTGGAGAGGAGGAGGGGAGGGAGAGAGGGAAGGCAGAGGAGGAGGGGAGGGAGAGAGGGAAGGCAGAGGACGAGGACAGGGAGAGAGGGAAGGCAGAGGACGAGGACAGGGAGAGGGAAAGAAGATGTTGCCCTTCTGGTTACTTTGTAGGACGTTGACTTTGTGCGTCTGTGGCGGCGGCTGGTGCACAGGGTGGCATGTCCTCCACGTGCTCTTCATCACAATACCATCATCTTCTTCACTGTCGCTGAGGAAAACTGGAGTGTTACACTGGGACAAGGGTCTTCTGACCGGGGTCTGGAAGGATGACGGCTTAGGGTCTTAAAGGCACCTGTAGAAGACAGGATGAGTCTCCATGTAATGCTGTAGGCCGAACAACTCCCTAGCCGTGACAATATATCATATTAACCAAGGCGTCCTGGGTATTACTTCAAGTCTGGCTATGCAAATAGAAGTAATCACAGTGCTGAACTGAAATCAAGCAGAAATAACTTATTAGAAACAGATTTCAGATTATTACAAGCAAGTATGAGGACAGTCAACGACAGCGTGTCAAAAGGCAACCTATACCTAAATAGTCCACCACTTTTGAATAGAGCCCTATTCGCCCTGGTCAAAGTAGTGCACTACATAGGGAATAGATTGCCACTAGGGACGCAATCGTTACCTTTAGAGGTAGGTTTTTCTTCCTCTCAACGACAAAGTCATCATCGGAGGAAAAAGCTGTCGACAATGAAGTTTCTGAGGCTGAGGAAAAAACAGGAGATAAACCTGAGTATTTAACACAGGATAGGGACCATATTCACGGTAAGAGGTTGGGACCACTGTACCCGCCTCCACTGTACCCGCCTCCACTGTACCCGCCTCCACTGTACCCGCCTCCACTGTACCCGCCTCCACTGTACCCGCCTCCACTGTACCTGTCTCCACTGCCACGCTCCGCTTCCTTGGGCTTCGGCTTGGGAGTTTCACACGGCTCAGGACTTCAAGGGCACCAGGCGAGGCACAAGGGAACAGTAAACATGTCATCAGCGCCAGTTATACCGCTAAGCTTGGCCTTCTCCTCTGCTGTGACTAACACACTTCCGTTAATTACCTCATCATTCACCAGAGATGAGTCAAAATCATGTGACTAACGTACGATTGTATGAACAGGCGGGTGGAGATCGATCTACAGTCCCCTCCCCGATTTCTTTGTGGGGACAATGACACGAGTTTGGAGATGTGGAAGGGACCTGGGCCCGTTTCCCCAATAGTGATGGAACTTACGAGTGTTTTAACGATGTATCTTCCCTACAACGGCCCGAGACGTAAAAATACCTTTCCCAAAACCCCACGCAGAGAGAACATTCACTAAGTCGGTTGTTGGAGAATGTGTCCATACTGATAGGATTGAAAGGCAACGCTGCTCTCGGATCAGCTTTCTCCATTCAAATCTTACCTTAACATTAGAATGATTTCATAATACTGACGACGGATCAGCTCTAAAGAGATATCACCATCTATGGCTGCAAATATTGGGGTGGGTTATTCTACCGCTTAGCCTATAATAATGCATTAAATTAAGATTTTGAAAGTTAGGCTTCACATTATGAAACATTTATAATATAGGCCTAGTCTATACTGTACGTAGGCTATTTTAATATAGGCCTACAGTCTATACTGTAGGTAGGCTATTTTTAATATAGGCCTACAGTCTATACTGTAGGTAGGCTATTTATAATATATAGGCCTATAATCTATAATGTAGGTAGGCTATTTATAATATATAGGTCTATACTGTAGGTAGGCTATTTATAATATATAGGCCTACAGTCTATACTGTAGGTAGGCTATTTATAATATAGGCCTACAGTCTATACTGTAGGTAGGCTATTTATAATATAGGCCTACAGTCTATACTGTAGGTAGGCTATTTATAATATATAGGCCTATACTGTAGGTAGGCTATTTATAATATATAGGTCTATACTGTAGGTAGGCTATTTATAACACACTGCTCAAAAAATAAGGCATTGATGCTATGGACTGGCCCGCCCGTTCCCAGACCTGAATCCCAATTGAGCACATCTGGGACATCATGTCTTGCTCCATCCACCAACACCACGTTGCACCACAGACTGTCCAGGAGTTGGCGGATGCTTTGGTCTGGGAGGAGATCCCTCAGGAGACCATCCGCCACCTCATCAGGAGCATGTCCAGGCGTTGTAGGAGGTCATACAGGCACGTGGAAACCACACACACTACTGAGCCTCATTTTGACTTGTTTTAAGGACATTACATCAAAGTTGGATCAGCCTGTAGTGTGGTTTTCCACTTTAATTTTGAGTGTGATTCCAAATCCAGACCTCCATGGGTTGATAATTTGTGTGTGATTTTATTGTCAACACATTCAACCATGTAAAGAAAAAATCATTTAATAAGAATATTTCATTAATTCAGATCTAGGATGTGTTATTTTAGTGTTCCCTTTATTTTTTTGAGCAGTGTATATTGGTCTATACTGTAGGTAGGCTATTTATAATATACAGGCCTATAATCTATACTGTAGGTAGGCTATATATAATATATAGGTCTATACTGTAGGTAGGCTATTTATAATATATAGGCCTATAGTCTATAATGTAGTTAGGCTATATATAATATATAGGTCTGTAGGTAGGCTATTTATAATATATAGGTCTATACTGTAGGTAGGCTATATATAATATATAGGCCTATAGTCTATAATGTAGGTAGGCTATATATAATATATAGGTCTATACTGTAGGTAGGCTATTTATAATATATAGGTCTATACTGTAGGTAGGCTATTTATAATATAGGCCTATAATGTAGGTAGGCTATTTATAATATATAGGTCTATACTGTAGGCAGGCTATTTATAATATATAGGCCTATACTGTAGGTAGGCTATTTATAATATATAGGTCTATACTGTAGGCAGGCTATTTATAATATATAGGCCTATACTGTAGGTAGGCTATTTATAATATAGGCCTATAGTCTAATGTAGGTAGGCTATTTATAATAAATAGGCCTATAGTCTATAATGTAGGTAGGCTATATATAATATATAGGCCTATAGTCTATAATGTAGGTAGGCTATATATAATATATAGGTCTATACTGTAGGTAGGCTATTTATAATATATAGGTCTATACTGTAGGTAGGCTATTTATAATATAGGCCTTTAGTCTATAATGTAGGTAGGCTATTTATAATATATAGGTCTATACTGTAGGCAGGCTATTTATAATATATAGGCCTATACTGTAGGTAGGCTATTTATAATATATAGGCCTATACTGTAGGTAGGCTATTTATAATAAATAGGCCTATACTGTAGGTAGGCTATTTATAATAAATAGGCCTATAGTCTATAATGTAGGTAGGTAGGCTATTTATAATATATACTGTAGGTAGGCTATTTATAATATAGGCCTATAGTCTATACTCTAGGTTGGCCATTTATAATATATACTGTAGGTAGGCTATTTATAATATAGGCCTATAGTCTAAACTGTAGTTAGGCTAGGAGCTGAAAGTCCGTATTGCCCAGCGACAGCCCCGAAACCTGAAGGATCTGAAGAGGGTCTGTATGGAGTGGGCCAAAATCCCTGCTGCAGTGTGTGCAAACCTGGTCAAGAACTACAGGAAACGTATGATCTCTGTAATTGCAAACAAAAGGTTTCTGTACCAAATATTAAGTTCTGCTTTTCTGATGTATCAAATACTTACAGTCGTATGAAAACGTTTGGGCACCCTCTGAGGCTGCATAATAATTAACTCTGTCGTCACAGAAAATGATCACAGTGGCATGCCATTCATTTTCTAATAAAAGCTGAGTACTGGGGTATTGTCCAGACAATGATTTTTAGTGTAGCAATATTAAGTTGTATGAAATTAAATCAGATGTGAAAAATAGGCTCAAATTTGGGCACCCTTGTCATTCTGTTGATTTGAATACCTGTAAATACTTAGCACTGATTAATTGGAACACAAAATTGGTTTGGTGAGCTCATTAAGCCTTGAACTTCATAGACAAGTGCATCCAATCTGTCGTGGCAGAATCAGAATTCTTTACGTAACATTTATAAATAAGATCTTTTATTTATATTCATAAGGATGCTTATGTGGAAAAAGTTACTTGGGCCCAGAGAGGGAAGAGGTCGGGTTAGTCTCATCTGTGAATGTGTCTAACTATTCCTAAACCATGTGAAGGGATGGTGTGATTAATGGGGAACCAGTTAGGTGGCTCCACAATGTCTGTGTGCAAGTCACGTCTCTTGTCCAGGAGGGGGTGTATTTGATATATGCCATTGGATGAGATGTTTTTGGTTCTAAGTGGTACCAAGAACGAGATAAGAACTTAGTTTAGGAGACCAAACTGAACGATAATTTATAGCCAATGCTGTCTGGCTATGTGTGTCTTTGCTATAAAGGATCTCAGTTGCCATTATGTAAGCACTCTCAGAGAATTCATTTATGACACTGAATTGATCTGAGAGTCACAGGGCTATGGTGAAGCTCATATAATTAAAAATTGACTTTATGATAACTCTGACTTGTGTGTAGTTCGCTCTCTCATGATTTGGTAGAGGAAATGTCCACGACAAATCATGAGAAAAGGTATTTAAGGTGGCCAATTGCAAGTTGTTGTTCTCTTTGACTCTCCTCTGAAGAGCAGCAACATGGGGGCCTCAAAACAACTCTCAAATGACCTGAAAACAAAGATTGTTCAACATTATGGTTTAGAGGAAGGCTACAAAAAGCTATCGCTGAGATTTCAGCTGTCAGTGTCCACTGTGAGGAACATAGTGAGGAAATGGAAGACCACAGGCACAGTTCTTGTTAAGGCCAGAAGTGGCAGGCCAAGTCAAATATCGGAGAGGCAAAGGCGAAGGATGGTGAGAACGGTCAAACAGCCCACAGACCACCTCCAAAGACCAACAACATCATCTTGCTGCAGATGGTGTCACTGTGCATTGTTCAACAATTCAGAGCACTTTGCACAAGGAGAAGCTGTATGGGAGAGGGATGCGGAAGAAGCCTTTTCTGCACACAAACCACAGAGTCGCTTGAGGTAATGCAAATGCACATTTGGACAAACCAGCTTCATTTTGGAATCAGGTGCTGTGGACTGATGAAACAAAGACTGAGTTATTTGGTCATAACAAGGGACATTATGCATGGCGGCAAAAGAACACAGCGTTCAAGAAAAACACTTGCTACCCACAGTAAAGTTTGGTGGGGTTCCATCATGCTGTGGGGCTGTGTGGCCAGTGCCGGTACTGGGAATCTTGTTAAAGTTGAGGGTCGCATGGATTCCCCTCAATATCAGTAGATTCTTGGGAATAATATTGAAGAATCAGTCACAGAGTTGAAGTTACGCCGGGGCTGGATATTTCAACAAGACAACAACCCAAAACACTGCTCAAAATCTACCCGGGCATTTATGCAGAGGAACAAGTACAATGTTCTGGAATGGCCATCCCAGTCCCCAGACCTGAATATCATTGAGAATCTGTGGGATGATTTGAAGCGGGCTGTCCATGCTCGGCAACCATCAAACTTAACTGAACTGGAGATGTTTTGTAACTGAACTGGAGATGTTTTGTAAGGAGGAATGGTCAAAATACCTTCATCCAGAATCCAGACACTCATTAGAGGCTATGGGAAGCATCTAGCTGTTATTTTAGCAAAAGGAGGCTCTACTAAATATTGATGTGATTTTTCTATTGGGGTGCCCAAATTTATGCACCTGTCTAATTTTGTTTTGATGCATATTGCACATTTTCTGTTACCGTAATTTCCGGACTATAAACCGCTACTTTATTCCCACACTTTGAACCTTGCGGTTTATACAATGACGCGGCTAATTTATGGATTTTTCCCGCTTTCACAAGATTCATGCCGCCAAAAAACTGAGCACCGTCACATAATGTGACGTAAATCGAGCACGCTCAAACTTCCTATCATTCTGATTACAGTAGTAATTTTGTCACCCTCATCATGGCAAAGACACGGAGAAATGCATATGATGCAGCTTTCAAGTTGAAGGCGTCGATCTGGCTGTTGGAAAAGGAAATAGAGCTGCTGCACGGGAGCTTGGCCTTAATGAGTCGATGATAAGACGTTGGAAACAGCAGCGTGAGGAACTGACTCAGTGCAGAAAGAAAACAAAAGCTTTCAGAGGGAAGAAAAGCAGATGGCCCAAAGTATTTGCAGCCACTCGACATCAGTGTAAATCGTGCATTTAAGGTGGCGCTCCTTGTTCAGTGGGAGGCTTGGATGACAAGTGGGGAGAAATCCTTCACTAAAACGGGCTGCATGCGAAGAGCAACTTATGGTCAAGTCTGCCAGTGGGTCCTGACAGCATGGAGCATTGTCAAAAAATCCACTATCATCAACGGGTTTCGAAGGCTGGACTGCTGCGTGTTGAAGGGCAGCATGAGTTCAGCGGGGTATTTGCCTCCGGATGAAAGTGACGAGAGCGACAATGAAAACGATCCAACATCAGATGAAGCAATTCGTGGCTATTCAACTCCGACACCGAAGGAGATGACTTCAGTGCACAGGAGGAGGAAGATAGTGACCAAGTTCATTGGTTTCGATGTACCGGTAGGCACCTGCGGCTTATAGACATGTGCGGCTTATTTATGTACAAAATACATATTTTTTAATAATTCTGTGGGTGCGGTTTATATTCAGGTGCGCTTAATAGTCCAGCAATTACGGTAATCCAATAAACCTCAATTGACTACTGACATATTACTGTGTCCATAAGTTATTTGATAGATCAAAATGAAATTGCTGATCCAAACACCCAATTATTTATAAATGGAAATCATGGAAATTGTCAGGGGTGCCCAAACTTTTTCATACGACTGTTTGTCATGCAATAAAATGCTAATTAATTACTTAAAAATCATACAATTTGATTTTCTGGATTTTTGTTTTAGATTCCGTCTCTCACAGTTGAAGTGTACCTATGATAAAAATTACAGACCTCTACATGCTTTGTAAGTAGGAAAACCTGCAAAATCGGCAGTGTATCAAATACTTGTTCTCCCCACTGCAAGTGTTTTCAAGTACAACTTTAGTAAGGACTGTTTTTGGGAAACAGCTGTGAGATTTAACGGGGCCGGTTTAGGAAAGAAACCGGGCCCCGGACAATCAGAAAGACTTCTGTTCTTTGACTTAGAAATGACATACACAAATTAGACATGGCAAAGACCCATTTACATAGAACATTGTTTCAATAAAAGAATTCTGAAGCCTCATTGGGTTTCAAAATATGATGACAATGATCAAAACATGACTTCCCCAATACTTATGTCAAGGAACCCAGTATGATACTTACAGTTTTCAAGTGGTCATCACTGTCTGAGCTTAATACAAGGACTGGTTCACTAGAGGGGAGAGAATCAGAGAAGAAACAAGAACACATTTAGTCAATTGAATGACTAGATAGAAAAGGGGATTAAGGGGCATATTCAATCCGGATCGTGGAAGTTCAGTGTTACAGCGTGATTGAAATTTAAAGGCAATGTTACCAGGTTAGCGGAGACTGCATTCACGGTAAAATATGTCGGCACAATCGGACATCGATTGAATAGAGCCATAAGGCGACAAGGCTTTTAAGGCTGGAAGTAGGACTGTGACAGTTATGGGATTTTGAATACGGTAATTGGCCAGCCACATGAGAGCTGTCACTAATAAATGCAAAATGAATCAAATAAACAATGATTATAATATTCTATTCTCCTCTGTATGTGTTGCCATAGAGATAGAATGAATAGAACGGTGTCCCCATTCAGGTCAATTATGGCATAATGGGTGGACTGGTGGCCATTGTGAGTGTACCCATATGAGCAAAGCAGGAAGTAAAATGTGCTGCGATTTGTTGATTGAACTCAACTGACATTTTAAAAGACATTCCGTTGCATGAGCCACAACACTTGAATGAACATTCTACATATCCATGGAAATGATTGCAACACAATACCAAACAAGACACCCCACTCCCTCATTTTTTTCTTGTTACGTTACAGTCAGCTGCTATTGTATTGGTGTCTATTGGAGAATCACCCCATTAAGCAGACCAGAACTGACCACTTGCTTTTTATGGTAAAGTGAATGATCTTCATTTATCCACCATGTTTGAAACGGACTCAACAGGGCACTAATGCTGTCCCATCTTTTTTGTTTTTACGGGTATTTTATTTTCATGACGGTCTTCATACATAACTGTCAGTTACACAATTATGCAGTATTATTGCCAACCTTAGCTGGACAGATCACTACTTTACCTGACTTTCTTAGCAGAACTGCAATGTTTCCGAGAAGCAGTTTTGGGTGTAGCCTGCTCCACAGAACTACAGACAAGAAGAACAGAGATTTATTCATTCAACTACAGTATTTCAATGGATAGCTGTCATAGGCATACATGGTTGTCACCATGACAACCATAATCAGGAAGATTGGCCAATGCTCATACAGCTCTGGACCAGGTGTAAAGGAATCTTCCAGGTTAACAAAGACAGCAGTCGTAGGTAAAGTCAAGCAAAAACCAATCCAGGTTTAATATAACTCGCAACAAGGTGACACCCTTCAGCACAGAAGCAGAGAACATGTTTAACAGCCCTCTTGGAAACAGCCCTTTATATCCTAATAGTCTAGTAACCCAACGACTCTCACTTACACTGGTCAAAATCATCGTCACTGGACTCCATGAACACCTTGGTCCCTGTAACCGTTGCCCTTGGAGACCTGGTTCTCTTTCCCTGAGCCTCTGTCATCCTCTTCCTCAGTGTCTAGCAGATGTATCTGGACTGGGGAGGAAGGTTTGAGCACCCCCTGGAGCCATGACAGCCTGTGGCCAGATGCCGAGTCTTACCGACGCTCTTAATCAGCTGCAGAAGACACAGGATGTGTTTGAAATGGCACCCTATTCCATATAGTGCACTACTTTCGACTGGGGACTATAGGACTCTGGTCAAAACAAATAGTGCACTATTCACTGTATTCCCTATATAGTGCACTATTCACTGTATTCCCTATATAGTGCACTATTTTTGACCTGGTCATAGGAAATCGTGTGCAATTGATTAAGATAATCACTGGAGGTTGCAATTCATGTGCCTTAGTAAAACCACAACATACCTGTTGTTCTGCTGTTTCCAATCCTCCCTTCTCTGACCAGCCCAGTTTCTCTGAAACTCTTTGAAATAATCTGTGATTATCATCATCCATGGTCTCTCTCTGTCTCTGTAAGGGGGACAATATGACTATTATCTGGAGACAACACGGTAACAACATGTCAGGCTGGGAACCCACGGATAGTTAGCAATGCCCTGGCCAGCCCTCTTTGGGCAATGAAAACAAACAAGACACATTTTGATGATGCAGTATCTTGATTAGCTAACAATAGCTAGTAGCAAGACACATTCTTTGTAGCAGGCAAATGTATTTTAGCTAGGTATTTGATTATGCACGGTGTGTAAGTAGTAGCCTAGCGAGCTAATGGTGTGTGCTATCCGATATATCCTTGGTACGTCCTAACCTAAAGCCTAACTAACCTAAAGCCTAACTAACCTAAAGCCTAACTCCAACTAACCTAAAGCCTAACTAACCTAAACCCTAACCTAAAGCCTAACTAACCTAACTCCAACTAACCTAAACCTAACTAACCTAAAGCCTAACTAACCTAAACCCTACCCATAACTCTTACCTAGCATCGTCGAGATCCAGGCTTCCATAGCCGTGATTTGAGGTATTGCAACGTTAGACTAACTCTTCCCAAACCATTTTAAATGTAAACTTCAATGAGGGGATATGAACGACCCAATGATACCGGATTGGACGCTAGCTAATGCCTGCTACTAAAACCCTTATAACCACGACTGTAAATAAATGCTAAACGTTACCGTTTCTCAAGTTTAACTCAATATGCATTACTATTTGTTTATTCAATATCAGATGTTCGCGAATCGGGACATAACGTTACCTTTGAAGATGATGGTCAATACATTTGCTTTGGGCCCAAAGCCTCGGATAGCAACCGAAAGACACCAAACGAAGATTCAAAACGGTGCACCGGAAGTTCTCATAGGCCGAGCGGAAAACTAGTGGTAATGACGTAGATAAAGTGACACAGAACCGGTTTGAATTGACGACTTGCAATTGTATTAACATAAATCATTCATGTGGCATCTTGGCAAAGATAGAAGAAGCCAAAGGTACACGATTGTAAATATACAAGTAGAAAGGCAACGCTGCAATGGTAATGTTGAATCCCATAGCAGTATTCTCTGTGTACTAAAACCCAAAGTATTCTCTGTGTACTAAAACCCAAAGTACTCTCTTTGTACTAAAACCAATAAACTAGTTAGCTTTTTCAAATTTTGTAATTGCATGTTTTAGAAAGGACCTAGAATAGAACACTTAGGGATTTAGTTTTAGACCAAATATTTATTGAATTATCAGCGACTTTATCAGATCCCCAAATGCTCACTCTCCCCATATCTGAAGAGGTTTTACCTGAGCAGCAGCACTGAGGAGCGGAGCCCCAGTCTGAGGCAGGTGGACCCAGAGCTCACACACATTAAAATGAACAGGAGGAGGAGGAACTCAGGACCAGTCAGGAAGAAGAGCAGCTTCAAGGACTGGGGGAGGCAAATATCATAGAGTTCAAATTCTCTCCTGCATGTGTGGAAAAATGACTGTGATCAGGAGAACCCACCTCAGCCCTCACATCTTCACCAAACCTAAACTGTGGAGGACGGAGAGAGGGACTCTAACCCACCAACATAACTGAAGAAAACAGACTCTGATGGAGAGGATTACAGAATATCAGAACCAACCAGTGACTCTCAACCTCTCTTGCAGTAAATCCAGATTGTTCTGCAGCTCAGAGTGAAAACAGGGTAAGTGATGAAGTGGAGAGTGGAGGACTACTGTCAGGGTCTAAGATATTCAAATCAAAGAGGAAAAGACAATGAAAGAAAGCTGTGCTGGAAGCAGGATGGCCACAAAAAAATATAGCTCACCTGTAAATTCACAGTAAAGAAACATTTTATTCTCATTCTTCTGTCCAATTTTTCTCTAAAAATATGAGTCCCACAGGGGGAAAAAATCATATCGATGCCAAAAATGTGGCAAACAATTGACTCAAAGACGAACCCTTATTTAGTGGACTACTTAAACTAAAAGATCAAATAAATATGTATATGCAAATATACCCAGTGTATTTATGCAAATGCTGCACATACAGTTGAAGTCGGAAGATTACATACACTAAGGTTGGAGTCATTAAAACTCGTTTTTCAACCACTCCACAAATGTCTTGTTAACAAACTATAGTTTTGGCAAGTCAGTTAGGACATCTACTTTGTGCAATGACACAAGTCATGTTTAAAAATTGTTTACAGACAGATTTTTTAAATTTTTAATTCACTGTATCACAATTGCAGTGGGTCAGAAATTCACATGCCCTAAGGTGACTATCTGTAAACAGCTTGGAAAATTCCAGAAAATTATGTCATGGCTTTTGATAACTGGATTTTGTTCATCATGATACAAGTTACTGCACAGAAAATGACAATGTTTTATTAATTTTGCAGTTTGTTGAACTTTCTATTTTGTAATTATTATAGAAATACTACTTATGGCTAACAAGTTATTACATTTAGAACATCTATTTACAGCCACAGTTCTGTGTACACCGTTCAGAACATTTACACATTTTGAAAATCTACATGGTTTTAAACATTTTTTAAATTATTATACCAAATTGAGAAAAACATCTGTAAGGTGGAAGTAGTATTGGAACGTGCCCATACACTACCTGATTAAAGCAGCAAAACTATCACACATTCCAAGAGGTTTACCATATTTTTCTTTATTTCGACAGAAATGGAGTCCGAGCTTGCAGCATACCAGACAAAGCTTCAATAAAACAGCTCACAGAAAGACGAGTACGGCTTAGAAAATACTACGTAGGTCATTCCTGGTTCGAGTGATAAAATCCATCATTATGTAGGGAGAGGTGGGCATAACTAAGGGTGAAAGAAATGCAGGGCCTTTCAAATGGGTCGTACTGAGCCTCCCGTCTGTCAGTTTATCCATACAGTTTGGTCTTAACCAGCATAGTGAGTGACATCGAACAAGAGGACAAAGCAATTTAGTATTTTTTTTTTTTTGTTTTCTTACATTGAAACATGACAAAATCCTTAAAGTTAGCATTTTAGTGGTGGTGGTGGGGAAAGTGGTTATGATCTTTCTCTCTGAAATGTGATAATAAACACCGACATCTACTCTCATCCTGAATAACCAATAGCCTAAGAGGAGAAAAACCAAGAGCAGCCGCAAGACTAAAAACAAAATGTTGAAATGATGTTTAAGCGGATTCACCGTTTTTAGACTAGAGTTACTAGATGTTCAGACTGCGGTGCAACAGTCCCTTTATACTCTCTTACTCCAGATTCAATTATTATATTGACATGGAAACACATTGATGCAGACTTGTGGAAACAAGTCCCATATACACACAGAGAGAGAAGAGAAAGGCCACGGGAGTCTCTTCCAGGCGCTGGATGGAGCGGGATGGAGAGGGGGGTGTTCCTCCTCGTCCTCTCGTACCCTGTATGGAAGATGTGGTTTTGGGGAAGAGTCTCAGGTGAAAGAGCAAAGTGCTTCCAGGCTCAGTCTGGCTCAGAAACAGACATGGATGGGATATGACTAGAGTGGAGGAGGGGAAAGTGGGATGAGGTGACGACACGGTGGACACACCTGCAGGCTCTACAACAGAGAAGAGTCCAAGTCACAGGAGGAAGCAGGGTTGAAAGGTGCTAAAGAAAAAGAGCAGATAGGCGGCGAAGCTTTGGGCAGGAGGGTAGAGTGAAGGGCGGAGTGGGGTCAGAGTTCCAGCCCAGACTCTTCCACTGCTCTGGAGGGGCTGGAGTTGGACAGGGTCGGTGGTGAGGTTAGAGGTCAGGGTGTGGGGCGCGTGCATCGATCAATGGGACATCTGGTGGGGCTGCATCCCATATAGCACCCTGTTCCTTTTTTTGTAGTGCACTACCTTTGTCCACATCCTCTTTAGGTCCTGGTCATAAGCAGTGTACTGAATAGGGTGCCATTTGGGACGTACCCAGGGTCCGGGACTTCAGGCGCTCTCACTGCTCTCGGCGGGCTGCAGTGTGACCAGGTGGTCTGGCTTGCTGCCGCTGGCGTGACGCTCCCCACATCTGCAGGTAGAGCTTCTCCAGATCCATAGTGTACTGCTTGGTGTTGAACAGAGGGCTGCAGATACGCTGCTTCCCACACGGGACCGGATCATCTTCAGACTGGGGGGAGAACCGGGTCAGTTACAGCAATGGGGAGAACCGGGTCAGTTACAACAATGGTGAGAAGAGGGAGAGATGCTCAACCACAGAAGAGATGGAGAGACAGATGGAGTGTGAGAAAGGGGGACATGCTCAACCACAGAAGAGATGGAGAGACAGATGGAGTGTGAGAAGAGGGGACATGCTCAATCACAGAAGAGATGGAGAGACGGATGGAGTGTGAGAAGAGGGGAGATGCTCAACCACAGAAGAGATGGAGAGACAGATGGAGTGTGAGAAGAGGGGGACATGCTCAACCACAGAAGAGATGGAGAGACGGATGGAGTGTGAGAAAGAGGGGGACATGCTCAACAGAAGAGATGGAGAGACAGATGGAGTGTGAGAAGAGGGACATGCTCAACCACAGAAGAGATGGAGAGACAGATGGAGTGTGAGAAGGGGGGACATGCTCAACCACAGAAGAGATGGAGAGACAGATGGAGTGTGAGAAGAGGGGGAGATGCTCAACCACAGAAGAGATGGAGAGACGGATGGAGTGTGAGAAGAGGGGACATGCTCAACCACAGAAGAGATGGAGAGACAGATGGAGTGTGAGAAGAGGGGGAGATGCTCAACCACAGAAGAGATGGAGAGACAGATGGAGTGTGAGAAGAGGGGACATGCTCAACCACAGAAGAGATGGAGAGACGGATGGAGTGTGAGAAGAGGGGGACATGCTCAACCACAGAAGAGATGGAGAGACAGATGGAGTGTGAGAAGAGGGGACATGCTCAACCACAGAAGAGATGGAGAGACAGATGGAGTGTGAGAAGAGGGGGAGATTTAGAGAGCTAGCTGGAGTGTGTGTGTTGGTCAGAGGCTCTTACTATTCCATGTCACAGCCCAGTTTGACAGCCACGTCCTCATATTCCTGTCTGGTGTGGGCGATGAGCTCGGGACAGCCCAGACACTGTAGCTGAGAGGCTGCCACGCGCGACGCCAGGGTCTCACCTGTACGGGCACACGGCACCTTTAAACACAGACTTGTCGTTCACACACACCACTGCTATTACAACACACGGTACCGTGCATCCCAATTATCTCTCCTTTCTCCGTAGTTCCCTTCATGCATTAGAACTGGAAATGACTGGGACATAGAAACCCCCTCTAACCGAAGTCAACACGTTCTAATTTATGGTGAGTAGTGAACACTTCAGGAGGAAGCGTCTCTGCTATCATACCGTCTCACCTGGCATGGTAACCATGGGTGTCCCTGCCCAGAGGGCGTCCATGCCGTGGTGTGTCCGTTACAGAGGGCGTGTCAGACACACGTCGGCCAGCTGGCCCCGTCTCACGTGTTCCTCCTTGGGCGCCACGGGAGAGATGATGCGGGAGCCGGGCAGGCCGAAGTTCTGGGCGTACTGCTGGATGTTGGGCTCGCCCACCGCAGAAACGCAGCAACCACAGAATACTGTTGGGAACACGCTTCAGGATCTACAGGAAGACCGGAGACGAGGTCAGTAAGAGGTGCTGTGTGTCTGAAGCGGAATTTAAATGGCACTACTGTTGACCATTGGGAACTAGAAGCACAAGCATTTTCGCTACACTCTAAGCATAAGATCTGCTAACCATGTGTATGTGACAAATAAAATTTGATTTGATTTGATTTTGATTTGAGCCCTATATAGTGCACTACTTTTGACCAGAGCCCCTATATATAGTGCTACTGTTGACCAGAGCTATATATAGTGCTACTGTTGACCAGAGCCCTATAGTACACTACTATTGACAGAGCCCCTATATAGTGCACTACTGTTGACCAGAGCCCTATATATAATTGCACTACTGTTGACCAGAGCCCTTATATATAGTGCACTACTGTTGACCAGAGCCTCTATATAGTGCACTACTGTTGACCAGAGCCCCTATATATAATGCACTACTGTTGACCAGGGCCCTATATAGTACTACTGTTGACCAGGAGGTATAGGGCCTGGGTCAAGCTAAAATGCCCCGTCACAAAGGAACCAGGGTGCCCTTTCAGACACCCTGAGTCAGGAAACGGGGTATTCCTGAAGAACATGAGCATCTCAGACAACAGGATCATGGAGAAAGGGTTTCTAGCATGATGCTTACATTGGCCCACATCTGCAGGGTGGGAGGAATTCGATCTTGTAGAGCTGGTTGAAGTTGCAGTAGACGATGGAGTCTTCAGGCAGGCCGTACTGGGCCGGGTTGTCACCACGATGGTACGAGCACCTCTTCTCCTGTTGCCGCCTTGTTGTTGAGCTGAGATGGAAAGAGGTTATGATGGAGAGATTTATTATGAGCAGAGAGATAGACGGGGGCAGAGGAGAGGCCAGTGCATAGTGACCGTGTTAACCTTACACCTGTTCTGCCCCTGTTCACTACCCAGTACTGGAACCGCTTTCCTAGGGTCAAATCCCCAAAGACCCAAAAGTAGACATGCAAGTGACCCAATGTCTTTATCCAGTACTGGCCAGTCTTTGTGCCATACCTGGAGGGATACAGACCCTGATACTACAACCTCCTCCCTGGAGAGTATCTGAACACACACAGTATACATGAGATGTAACACTACAGACCTCGTCATGTCACATGGCTGGGATCAAAGGTCAACCACACAGGGACCTCACTGCTTCCTCCTTCCAGCAAAATAACAGCCTGGTGCTCATTCTTATCCATTTCCTGTGTGTGCGCCTCCCTCCAGTACCTGTGTGTGTGTGTGTCTCCCTCCAATACCTGTGTGTGGTGTGTGTGTGTGTGTCTCCCTCAGTACCTGTGTGTGGTGTGTGTGTTTTCTCCCTCAGTACCTGTGTGTGTGTGTGTGTTTCTCCCTCCAGTACCTGTGTGTGTGTGTGTGTGTTTCTCCCTCCAGTACCTGTGTGTGTGTGTGTGTGTTTCTCCCTCCAGTACCTGTGTGTGTGTGTGTGTGTTTCTCCCTCCAGTACCTGTGTGTGTGTGTGTGTGTTTCTCCCTCAGTACCTGTGTGTGTGTGTGTGTTTCTCCTCCAGTACCTGTGTGTGTGTGTGTGTGTTTCTCCCTCAGTACCTGTGTGTGTGTGTGTGTGTTTCTCCTCCAGTACCTGTGTGTGTGTGTGTGTGTTTCTCCCTCAGTACCTGTGTGTGTGTGTGTGTGTGTGTGTGTGTGTGTGTGTCTCCCTCCAGTACCTGTGTGTGTGTGTGTGTGTTCTCCCTCCTGTACCTGTGTGTGTGTGTGTGTGTGTGTGTGTGTGTCTCCCTCCAGTACCTGTGTGTGTGTGTGTGTGTCTCCCTCCAGTACCTGTGTGTGTGTGTGTGTCCCTCCAGTACCTGTGTGTGTGTGTGTGTGTGTGTGTCTCCCTCCAGTACCTGTGTGTGTGTGTGTGTGTCTCCCTCCAGTACCTGTGTGTGTGTGTGTGTGTGTGTGTGTGTCTCCCTCCAGTACCTGTGTGTGTGTGTGTGTGTGTGTGTGTGTGTGTCTCCCTCCAGTACCTGTGTGTGTGTGTGTGTGTGTGTGTGTCTCCCTCCAGTACCTGTGTGTGTGTGTGTGTGTGTCTCCCTCCAGTACCTGTGTGTGTGTGTGTGTGTGTGTCTCCCTCAGTACCTGTGTGTGTGTGTGTGTGTGTGTGTGTCTCCCTCCAGTACCTGTGTGTGTGTGTGTGTGTGTGTGTGTCTCCCTCCAGTACCTGTGTGTGTGTGTGTGTGTGTGTGTCTCCCTCCAGTACCTGTGTGTGTGTGTGTGTGTGTGTGTGTGTGTGTGTGTCTCCCTCCAGTACCTGTGTGTTGTGTGTGTGTGTGTGTGTGTGTGTGTCTCCCTCCAGTACCTGTGTGTGTGTGTGTGTGTGTCTCCCTCCAGTACCTGTGTGTGTGTGTGTGTGTGTGTGTCTCCCTCCAGTACCTGTGTGTGTGTGTGTGTGTGTGTGTGTCTCCTCAGTACCTGTGTGTGTGTGTGTGTGTGTCTCCCTCCCTGTGTGTGTGTGTGTGTGTGTGTCTCCTCAGTACCTGTGTGTGTGTGTGTGTGTGTGTCCCCTCCAGTACCTGTGTGTGTGTGTGTGTGTGTCTCCCTCAGTACCTGTGTGTGTGTGTGTGTGTGTGTGTGTCTCCCTCCAGTACCTGTGTGTGTGTGTGTGTGTGTGTGTCTCCCTCCAGTACCTGTGTGTGTGTGTGTGTGTGTGTGTCTCCCTCAGTGTGTGTGTGTGTGTGTGTGTGTCTCCCTCCAGTACCTGTGTGTGTGTGTGTGTGTGTGTGTGTGTGTGTCTCCCTCCAGTACCTGTGTGTGTGTGTGTCTCCCTCCAGTACCTGTGTGTGTGTGTGTGTGTGTGTCTCCCTCCAGTACCTGTGTGTGTGTGTGTGTCCAGTACCTGTGTGTGTGTGTGTGTGTGTGTGTGTGTCTCCCTCCAGTACCTGTGTGTGTGTGTGTGTGTCAGTACCTGTGTGTGTGTGTGTGTGTCTCCCTCAGTACCTGTGTGTGTGTGTGTGTGTGTGTCTCCCTCCAGTACCTGTGTGTGTGTGTGTGTCCCCCCCTCCAGTACCTGTGTGTGTGTGTGTCCTGTGTGTGTGTGTGTGTGTCTCTCCAGTACCTGTGTGTGTGTGTGTCCCTCCAGTACCTGTGTGTGTGTGTGTGTGTGTGTGTGTCCCCTCCCTCCAGTACCTGTGTGTGTGTGTCCAGTCCCCCCCCTCCAGTACCTGTGTGGTGGCCAGTCCCCCTCCCTCCAGTACCTGTGTGGTGGCCAGTGTGTGTGTCCCTCCAGTACCTGTGTGTGTGGCCAGTCCCCCTCCCTCCAGTACCTGTGTGGTGGCCAGTCCCCCTCCCTCCAGTACCTGTGTGGTGGCCAGTCCCCCCTCCCTCCAGTACCTGTGTGGTGGCCAGTCCCCCTCCCTCTCAGTACCTGTGTGGTGTCCCCTCCCTCCAGTCCCCCTCCCTCCAGTACCTGTGTGGTGGCCAGTCCCCCTCCCTCCAGTACCTGTGTGGTGGCCAGTCCCCCTCCCTCCAGTACCTGTGTGGTGGCCAGTCCCCCTCCCCCTCCAGTACCTGTGTGGTGGTGTGTCCCCCCAGTCCCTCCAGTACCTGTGTGGTGGCCAGTCCCCCTCCCTCCAGTACCTGTGTGGTGGCCAGTCCCCCCTCCCTCCAGTACCTGTGTGTGGTGGCCAGTCCCCCTCCCTCCAGTACCTGTGTGGTGGCCAGTCCCCCTCCCTCCAGTACCTGTGTGGTGGCCAGTCCCCTCCCTCCAGTACCTGTGTGGTGGCCAGTCCCCCTCCCTCCAGTACCTGTGTGGTGGCCAGTCCCCTCCCTCCAGTACCTGTGTGGTGGCCAGTCCCCTCCCTCCAGTACCTGTGTGTGTGGTGGCCAGTCCCCCTCCCTCCAGTACCTGTGTGGTGGCCAGTCCCCCTCCCTCCAGTACCTGTGTGGTGGCCAGTCCCCCCTCCCCTCCAGTAGTACCTGTGTGGTGGCCAGTCCCCCTCCCTCCAGTACCTGTGTGGTGGCCAGTCCCCCTCCCTCCAGTACCTGTGTGGTGGCCAGTCCCCTCCCTCCAGTACCTGTGTGGTGGCCAGTCCCCTCCCTCCAGTACCTGTGTGGTGGCCAGTCCCCCTCCCTCCAGTACCTGTGTGGTGGCCAGTCCCCCTCCCTCCAGTACCTGTGTGGTGGCCAGTCCCCCTCCCTCCAGTACCTGTGTGGTGGCCAGTCCCCCTCCCTCCAGTACCTGTGTGGTGGCCAGTCCCCTCCCTCCAGTCCCTCCAGTACCTGTGTGGTGGCCAGTCCCTCCCCCTCCAGTACCTGTGTGGTGGCCAGTCCCCCCCTCCCTCCAGTACCTGTGTGGTGGCCAGTCCGTTGCTGACAGTGAACCCGTTGATGGTGACCTGAATCTGTCCCTGGTTGATCATGTTGATGATGGCCTCAGCTGCTGTGTTCATGGGGATGACGGGCATGGACAGAGCCCCGTTGGTTTCTGCTGCGCCACTCTCCTCAATGGAACACTTCATCTGGACAGGAAGGAAGGAAGGAGTCAGTGATCTACAAAGCATTTGCATCATACTTTCTGGAGGATAAGGGCAGGTCTTCACTGTTCAAATTTAAACAGACACTGACTATGAAATGACATTTGGACTACGAACTACCTTTCCAATAGTTCATAGTCCAATGGTAATATGTTCACAGACATTCCCTATGTCATTGTCTCACCTTGACGTCAGACAGGCTTGTTCAGAAGGGTTAGGGCTATTCACCATGTCACCTTGACGTCAGACAGGCTTGTTCAGGAAGGGTTAGGGCTATTCACCATGTCACCTTGACGTCAGACAGGCTTGTTCAGGGAAGGGTTCAGGGGGCTATTCACTATGTCATGTCACCTTGTTTTGACGTCAGACAGGCTTGTTCAGGAAGGGTTAGGGCTATTCACTATGTCACCTTGACGTCCAGACAAGCTTGTTCAGGAAGGGTTAGGGCTATTCACCATGTCACCTTGACGTCGACAGGCTTGTTCAGGAAGGGTTAGGGCTATTCACCATGTCACCTTGACGCCAGACAGGCTTGTTCAGGAAGGGTTAGGGCTATTCACCATGTCACCTCACCTGACGTCAGACAGGCTTGTTCAGGAAGGGTTAGGGCTATTCACTATGTCACCTTGACGTCAGACAAGCTTGTTCAGGACGGGTTAGGGCTAATCACTATGTCACAGTCTCACTTGACGTCAGGCAGGCTGTCCAGGAAGGGTTAGGGCTATTCACTATGTCACCTTGACGTCAGACAGGCTTGTTCAGGCTGGGTTAGGGCTATTCACTATGTCACCTTGACGTCAGACAGGCTTGTTCAGGAAGGGTTAGGGCTATTCACTATGTCACCTTGACGTCCAGACAGGCTTGTTCAGGAAGGGTTAGGGCTATTCATGTCACCTGTCACCTTGTTCAGGACGGGTTAGGCTAATCACATGACCTTGACGTCAGACAGGCTTGTTCAGGAAGGGTTAGGGCTATTCACTATGTCACCTTGACGTCAGACAGGCTTGTTCAGGAAGGGTTAGGGCTATGTCACCATGTCACCTTGACGTCAGACAGGCTGTTCAGGAAGGGTTAGGGCTATTCACCATGTCACCGTCTCACCTTGACCACCTTAACGTCAGGCAGGCTGTCCAGGAAGGGTTAGGCTATTCACCATGTGACCTTGACCACCTTAACGTCCAGAAGGCCTGACCATTCAGAACGATGCGGTTGTCAAAGATGTGGCCGTTAGACTTGAAGTCAATCACCGCCTTTTTTTCTGTTGAAGAAAATCAAAAGAATACTGGAGGTGAACTGCATGTGAAATCAGGGTTGAAGACCTAAGAGCATTATTTTCCATTCATCAAAGCACACCCTTTTCCTTTCAGATGACAGTTTATCTTTATGTGAGCTTTCCATAAGAAGGGGGGAAACCCATTGAGACCAGGGTCTCATTTTCAAGGGTGCCCTGGGAATAATAATTACCGCCATAGCACACAAGGGAGCATTGACAACGCAAGAAAAGCCCATTGGGCCTCCATCACCGGAATGCTAACAAAATTAGCACAAACTAATAGCGAAGTCACATAGCCATTGTTAGCTGAACGAAAACGAACAAACGTTTTGCACAGGCAAATCCAGATCAAAGTTACACAAGCAGAGCTAGTAGCTACCGAATGCCATTGTCAGTGAGTGTGGACATTTACACGCTTAAACGAATGAGAGAAATTGTGCAAATGAACAAAGTTGTGATACATGCTTTTTTCAGAAGGAAGAACAGCATGTTCACCTGAAGCAGAGGGGAGAAGAAAACACTATTAGGAAGCACAAGGGGAGGGGAAAATGGCAGCTGTACAGATAACCCATCCAGAGCTCACTAGACATCTGGCTGAAAGCCAGAAGATATCTGATGTCAAACATTTAGTCGTAAAATCTAATTTTATTGGTCACATATTTAGCAGATGTCATTGCAGGTGTAGCTAAATGCTTGTGTTCCAAGCTCCAACAGTGCAGTAGTATCTAAAAAAATTAACTCAAATCTAAAAGTACAATAATGGAATTAAGAAATGTATAAATATTAGATTGAGCAATGTCAGAGTGGCATTGACTAAAATAGAATACAGTATATTTTTTAAGCGACCAGTGATTCCATGTATATGGGGCAGCAGCCTCAAATGTGCAGGGTTGCAAACCAGGTAGAAGCTGGCTAATGATGGCTGTTTAACAGTCCGATTGCCTTGAGAGTGAAAAACAGCTTCTGTCTCACGATCCCAGCTTTGATGCACCTGTACCGACCTCGCCTTCTGGATAATAGTGGGGTGAACAGGCTGTGGCTCAGGTGGTTGATGTCCTCGATGATCTTTAAGGCCTTTATGGCATCGTGCTGTAGGTGTCCAGAGGAGGCGGAACTGGCATTTTTGGGGCGGTGACAGGTGCCATACCAGGCAGTGATACAGCCCGACAGGATGCTCTCTGTTGTGCATCTATAAATGTTTCTGAGGGTTTTAGGTGACAAGCCAAATTTCTTCAGCCTCCTGAGCATTCCAGATCGTCAGCGAAGAACTTGAAGCTTTTCACCGCTCCACTGCGGCCCCATTAATGTGGATAGGGCGTGCTCCCTCTGCTGTTTCCTGAAGTCCACGATCATCTCCTTTGTTTTGTTGACGTTGAGGAGGTTATTTTCCTGGCACCACTCTGCCCGGGCCCTCGTCCTCTCCCGGGAGACTGTCGTCATTGCTGTAGTGAGGCTTACTGCTTTTGCGTCGATCTTCAACCACACCTCCGAGTTGGGAGCGTGCGTGGTCACGCAGTCATGGATGTCCAGGGAGGGCTGAGCACACACCCTTGTGGGCCCCTGTGTTGAAGATCAATGAAGATGTTTGTTTCCTACCTTCACCACCTGGGGCAGCCTTTCCATCAGAAGTCCAGGGTGGGGTTCAGACCCAGGGCCCCAAGCTAATGATGAGCTTGGGAGGGTACTATGGTGCCGAATGCTGAGCTATAGTCAATAAACAGCATTCTTACATAGGAATTCCTCTTGTCCAGATGGGATAGGCAGTGTGCAGTGTGATGGCAATTGCATCGCCTGTGGATCTATTGGGCCTGTTCCTAGGCCGTCATTGAAAATAAGAATTTGCTCTTAACTGACTTGCCTAGTTAAATAAAAGGTTAAAAATATATATATATAGATATACATACATACACACACACACACATACGAGAGAAAAAACCAAGATGCAAAATTCAATTCCTTCCTAGAGGGATACTCACGACCAAACTATCAGAGACCCACCAAGAGCTCAACTCCCCTTTCACTCCTGAGATCCTCAAGCAATTATCTCCATACTAACAAGTCCCCAGGCCCAGATGGATTTCCCCAGAGAGTTCTACAAAGCTTTTATCAGTTTAGCAAGATTCTTTTTTTTTTGGTAAAAACACAGAGTTCCATTACAAAGCACATGTTAAAACTGAGCTCTCCCAGACTATGTTCACAGCTCCTCATTACAGCGTTGCTATAAAAGACAAGGACCCTCTATCCTCTGCACGTTCTTCCGCCCATTCTGACTATAAAATAATCTACCAAATTGCTCGGCAAAAGACGAAAACACTTCCTCCCAAAGTAATAAAAGCGGATCAAACTAGATTTATTAGAGACATATACTCTTCATTCACCATATTTTTTATATTATAGATAAAGTAAAACACACAGAAGACCACTGTCGTCACTGGATGTTGAGAGAAGTGTTTGACAGGACAGAGTGGAACTTTGTTCTCAGTCTTAGAAAAGTTCAATATGGGCACAAACTTGATTAAATGTATTAAGTCCTTACATTCTCATCCAAATGCCATGGTGACTACTAACGGTCTGAATTCTGATAGATTCCCTTGGGACGTGGCACAAGCAAGGATGCTCACTGTCGCCCCTGCTCTGTTGTTGATAAGGCACAATCCAAGTATTATGGGTGTTTCTGCAGGCGGCCTTCAGCACAAGATTTCGCTCTACGCGGATGATGTCTTGCTCTACATACCCAACCC
>NW_024608334.1:0-58346 GCF_018296145.1 Oncorhynchus tshawytscha | reverse complement strand
CTACACACACATTGTACATATCGGGGTACATAGTGTGGTACATAATGTTATTCACTACACAGGCATTGTACATACCGTGGTACATATGGCTGTACACTACACAAGCATTGTACATAGCATGGTACATAATACGGTTGTACACTACACGGGCATTGTACATAGTGTGGTACATAAGGTTGTGCACTACACAAGCATTGTACATAGTGTGGTACATAGGGTTGTGCACTACACAAGCATTGTGCATAGCATGGTACATACGGTTGTACACAGTTTAGGTACCATACATAATCAGGAGGTGAAACAAACAACCAAAGGACAGCTTCTAAACGACTAGCAGGGATGCAAACTGGGCTCGTGTTCCACACCACTGCTACACGCTGTGCTTTCATTTCCTATCTGAGCAAGTAAGCATTTAATGTCTATAAATGTATCACAACTTTATTTATGCATAGAATCTACTGTTAAGACTGAATTATACATGACCCTCATATATAATGCAGCAACCCACATTCCTTAATGATTAGTTACTGGGCCCAGGCAGAGTGGTAATATTTAATGAATCAGCCCATATTCCTTAATGATTAGTTACCGGGCCCAGGCAGAGTGGGAATATTTAATGAATCAGCCCATATTCCTTAATGAATAGTTACCGGGCCCAGGCAGAGTGGGAATATTTAATGAATCAGCCCATATTCCTTAATGATTAGTTACCGGGCCCAGGCAGAGTGGGAATATTTAATGAATCAGCCCATATTCCTTAATGATTAGTTACCGGGCCCAGGCAGAGTGGGAATATTTAATGAATCAGCCCATATTCCTTAATGAATAGTTACCGGGCCGGGCCCAGGCAGAGTGGGAATATTTAATGAATCAGCCCATATTCCTTAATGATTAGTTACCGGGCCCAGGCAGAGTGGTAATATTTAATGAATCAGCCCATATTCTTGAATGATTAGTTACTGGGCCGGGCCCAGGCAGAGTGATAATATTTAATGAATTAGCCCATATTCCTTAATGATTAGTTACCGGGCCCAGGCAGAGTGGTAATATTTAATGAATCAGCCCATATTCCTTCATGATTAGTGGCCGGGCCCAGGCAGAGTGATAATATTTAATGAATTAGCCCATATTCCTTAATGATTAGTTACTGGGCCGGGCCCAGGCAGAGTGGTAATATTTAATGAATCAGACCATATTCCTTAATGATTAATTACTGGGCCTGGCCCAGGCAGAGTGGTAATATTTAATGAATCAGCCCATATTCCTTAATGATTAGTTACTGGGCCGGGCCCAGGCAGAGTGGTAATATTTAATGAATCAGCCCATATTCTTGAATGATTAGTTACTGGGCCGGGCCCAGGCAGAGTGGTAATATTTAATGAATCAGCCCATATTCTTGAATGATTAGTTACTGGGCCGGGCCCAGGCAGAGTGATAATATTTAATGAATCAGCCCATATTCCTTAATGATTAGTTACTGGGCCGGGCCCAGGCAGAGTGGTAATATTTAATGAATCAGCCCATATTCCTTAATGATTAGTTACTGGGCCGGGCCCAGGCAGAGTGGTAATATTTAATGAATCAGCCCATATTCCTTAATGATTAGTTACTGGGCCCAGGCAGAGTGGTAATATTTAATGAATCAGCCCATATTCCTTAATGATTAGTTACTGGGCCGGGCCCAGGCAGAGTGGTAATATTTAATGAATCAGCCCATATTCCTTAATGATTAGTTACTGGGCCCAGGCAGAGTGGTAATATTTAATGATTCATTTACTTCATTGATCTCCGCTTTTGTTTAACCAATTGTGTTGCAAAGCTTAATTTGTCCCACAGTTAGGGTTATTCTTTAGTTGAAGAATAATTATCACTGCTTTGTGTTTTGTGTTTTTAGATGTGCCATCCTAAAGGACTGTGTAGCCTCGTCAGCGTTGTGGATTCAATTAAATTCGACCTTTCCATTTGAGAATGCTGAGCTCAGTATGAGCGGCGTAGGTTTTTCAATACAGCCAGTTGTTTTCACTATTCTCTCGGTACTAGGTTTCGTATGTTTCCCGTCTCGTGCCCCTCTTGTCCATGTATGTGTACCTTGAACAGTCTTATCCATATAGACGTCAGGAATTCAATTAGAAGATATAGCATTTAATACATTATCACAGCATATTGACTGTGCTTGGCCTGTCAGTGTTGTTCTCCTCAGACCCATATTTAATACATTATCACAGCATATTGACTATGCTTGGCCTGTCGGTGTTGTTCTCCTCAGACCCATATTAAATACATTATCATAGCATATTGACTGTGCTTGGCCTGTTAGTGTTGTTATCCTCAGACCCATATTAAATACATTATCACAGCATATTGACTATGCTTGTCCTGTCGGTGTTCTTCTCAGACCCATATTAAATACATTATCACAGCATATTGACTATGCTTGGCCTGTCAGTGTTGTTCTCCTCAGACCCATATTAAATACATTATCACAGCATATTGACTATGCTTGGCCTGTCGGTGTTGTTCTTCTCAGACCCATATTAAATACATTATCACAGCATATTGACTATGCTTGGCCTGTCAGTGTTGTTCTCCTCAGACCCATATTAAATACATTATCACAGCATATTGACTATGCTTGGCCTGTCGGTGTTGTTCTTCTCAGACCCATATTAAATACATTATCACAGCATATTGACTATGCTTGGCCTGTCGGTTTCTTCTCAGACCATATATTTCAAAACTCAAGCTTTGGTAAAGTAGATCAGTTGTATCACTTGCGAGGCACAGCTGAGCATAAATGTTAAATAATAAACTTTTAATTTTTTTCCTGAACCGATGATACCTCCATCTGGCGGTCAGTCTCAGCGCAGGTAGGGAGAGAGCAGCAGACGGTCCACAGTCTCAAGAGTCGTGTTGTTCCTATGATCAGAGAAAGTTAAATATTCCTCCATATTAAATAGACATGACGAGCTGCTAATAGTAAAAAGGCCTATCGATATACGTGACTACTCATTCATTCCAGCTGCAGTGCTGGTTGTAGTGCCAGTGGAAGTAGGGAGAAGTGCGATATGTTTTATAATAGTGTTGAAAAAACAGTTTACAGTGCTGAATAAAAACTTAGCAATGAACTCATGAAAACAGCAGTTGTTTGCTGCATTCTTTGAGTCTCTCTGGTCATGGTTTTAAGTTATTAAATCTCACGTAGCCTAGTATCAAACTTTGCTGTGGGGTCGTGGAAGTTGTGAACACAGTAATTTTTGAGTTATCCGATTGGCCAGCACAGTAGGCATACTTGATTTAGCTCTCTTGGTCCGCCAGGTAGGCGGAGTTTGTCCCTTCAGACAAATGACATGGTACAAAATGGGAACACTGCCTGTCCGGCACGCAGGGCTTCTAAATCATGTCCACCTACCGCCAAAAACGCAAGAGGAATTGGAAGGGAAAAAACTGGCTTTATCCGTTGGCTTTTCAACAGAAATGTTTGATTGACTAGGAATGCCTTGAAGATCGACCGGTTGGTGATTACTGGTCAAGAGACCGCTGCCTGCTTCTCTTTAGTTGTCTGTGTCTGTTTACTCTTAGCACCTGCTTTGTCAAGCATGTAACATGGTTTGAGTGTAGCCTTTGTATTGCTTAACTCCTTTTCAAGCACATTATTGCAGTACAAGTCATGATAATGATAACAGCAGAACCTTTTGGTTCAATTAGATCCTGTGGGATTAATCAGAGACCTTGTTCCTCTGTTATAATGAGCTCAATGGTTTTGGGCCAATGCTGCCCTAGACATGCCCTAGGGCTAGGCTACAAGGTATGGACCCAATGCTGCCCTAGACATGCCCTAGGACTAGGCTACAAGGTATGGACCCAATGCTGTCCTAGACATGCCCTAGGACTAGGCTACAAGGTATGGACCCAATGCTGCCCTAGACATGCCCTAGGGCTAGGCTACAAGGTATGGACCCAATGCTGCCCTAGACATGCCCTAGGGCTAGGCTACAAGGTATGGACCCAATGCTGTCCTAGACATGCCCTAGGACTAGGCTACAAGGTATGGACCCAATGCTGCCCTAGACATGCCCTAGGACTAGGCTACAAGGTATGGACCCAATGCTGCCCTAGACATGCCCTAGGACTAGGCTACAAGGTATGGACCCAATGCTGCCCTAGACATGCCCTAGGGCTAGGCTACAAGGTATGGACCCAATGCTGCCCTAGACATGCCCTAGGGCTAGGCTACAAGGTATGGACCCAATGCTGCCCTAGACATGCCCTAGGGCTAGGCTACAAGGTATGGACCCAATGCTGCCCTAGACATGCCCTAGGGCTAGGCTACAAGGTATGGACCCAATGCTGCCCTAGACATGCCCTAGGGCTAGGCTACAAGGTATGGACCCAATGCTGCCCTAGACATGCCCTAGGGCTAGGCTACAAGGTATGGACCCAATGCTGCCCTATACATGCCCTAGGGCTAGGCTACAAGGTATGGACCCAATGCTGCCCTAGACATGCCCTAGGGCTAGGCTACAAGGTATGGACCCAATGCTGCCCTAGACATGCCCTAGGGCTAGGCTACAAGGTATGGACCCAATGCTGCCCTAGACATGCCCTAGGGCTAGGCTACAAGGTATGGCCCAATGCTGCCCTAGACATGCCCTAGGGCTAGGCTACAAAGTATGGACCCAATGCTGCCCTAGACATGCCCTAGGGCTAGGCTACAAGGTATGGACCCAATGCTGCCCTAGACATGCCCTAGGGCTAGGCTACAAGGTATGGACCCAATGCTGCCCTAGACATGCCCTAGGGCTGGCTACAAGGTATGGACCCAATGCTGCCCTAGACATGCCCTAGGGCTAGGCTACAAGGTATGGACCCAATGCTGCCCTAGACATGCCCTAGACATGCCCTAGGGCTAGGCTACAAGGTCTGGACCCAATGCTGCCCTAGACATGCCCTAGGGCTAGGCTACAAGGTATGGACCCAATGCTGCCCTAGACATGCCCTAGGGCTAGGCTACAAAATCATACCGTTATTTGTCACATGCTTCGTAAACAACAGTTGTAGACTAACAGTGAAATGTTTACCAACAATGCAGGAAGGGACATTACAAAAAATAGAAATAACACATGGAATCAATACACAATGAGGAATGATTACTTGGCCATGTAGATGGGGTACTGAGTATGTGCAGGGGTGCGAGGTAATTGAGATATCACTAAGGATCGTTAACTATTTAGCAGTCTTATGGCTTGGGGGTAGAAGCTGTTCAGGGTCCTGTTGGTTCCAGATTTGGTGCATCGGTACCGCTTGCCATGTGGTAGCAGAGAAGTCTATGACTTGGGTGGCTGGAGTCTTTGGCCTATGACACATCTTTTTATCCTCCTGGGGGGTAGGTGTTGTCTTGCCCTCTTCACGGCTGTGTTGGTTTGTGTGGCCCATGTGGGAAAGGGGCCGTGTGGAGGGCAATAGAGATGGCGTCATCTGTGGATCTGTTGGGGCGGTATGCAAGTTGGAGTGGGTCCAGGGTGTCTGGGATTATGGTGTTGATGTGTGTCATGACCAGCCTTTCAAAGCATTCCATGGCAACAAGTGAGTGCTACTGGGGTGATAGTCATTTACAAAGGTTACCTTGGCGTTCTCGGGCACAGGGACTATGGTGGTCTGCTTGAAACATGTAGGTATTACAAACTGGGTCAGCCAGCTGGTTAGTGCATGCTATGATTACGTGTCCTGGTAATCCGTCTGGCCCTGCTGCCTTGTGAATTTTAACCGGTTTAAAGGTCTTACTCATTGGCCACAGAGTGTGTGATCACACAGTCATCCGGGAACAGCTGGTGCTCTCATGCATGGTTCAGTGTTGCTAGCCTCGAAGTGCCCATATGAGGTATTTAGCTCGTCTGGTAGGCTCTCGTCACTGGAGAGCTCGCTGTTGGGTTTCCCTTTGTAATCCGTAATAGTTTGCAAGCCCTGCCACATCTGAAGAGCTTCAGAGCCAGTGTAGTAGGATTAGATTTTGGTCCTGTATTGACGCTTTGCCTTTTTGATGTTTCCTTGGAGGGCGTAGCTGGATTTCTTATAAGCGTCTGGATTAGTGTCCCGCTCCTTGAAAGCGGCGGCTCTAGCCTTTAGCTCAGTGCAGATGTTGCCTGTAATCCATGGCTTCTGGTTGGGATATGTACGTACAGTCACTGTGGGAACGACATCATCGATGCACTTATTAATGAAGCCGGTGACTGATGTGGTAAACTCCTCAATGCCATCAGATGAATCCTGTAACATATTCCATTCTGTGCTAGTGAAACAGTCTTCTGGCTTAGCGTCTGCTTCCTCGGACCACTTCTTTATTAAAAAAGGACACATTTCCCGTAGAAGTGCTAAATAAATAGCTGTCATGTGTACGCTGTGGTCCCAAGTGTAACAATGATCATTTCATTTACAGGCCGTCAATGTTGTTTTTGTATCCATTTGGCAACAGCATGGAGAATCACCGGCACGCATCACTACTGAAATCTACTCCCACATCACTTAAGTATACAAATGACAAGTCTCCTTTTTTACATGGATGTGCGAAGCATTCTTCATCACACGAGCTTCACTGTTGCTGAAGGCTACTTCAACTGGTCCTCCACAGTGACCGTAGTAACTAGTGGTGTAATCCCAATAGAGAGAGAGAGCGGAAACACAAAAATGGCCGCAAGTTCCACCCATTACGGCATCATTGACTTGAATGGAGACGCCCATTCTACTCATTCTATTTCACTGGTACTTCCTGTTTGAGTTTTGTTTACTTTTTTAAAAAACTTGTAAGTAGAAATCAGGAGGATAGAGTTATACGGTCACATTTGCCAAATGGAGGGCGAGGGAGAGCTTTGTATGCGTCTCTGGTGTGGAGGAAAAGGCAATCTGGATTTTCTTCACCTTTAGTTGCACAGGTGACATGCTGGTAGAAATAAGGTCATATGTGTTTCTGTTTAACTGCATTAGTCAGGAGAGAGAGCGGGAGAGAGAGCGGGAGAGAGAGTGGGAGAGAAGGAGAGAGAGAACAGAGGGAGAGAGAACAGAGAGGAAACGAGCAAGAGATTACTGCACAATAGAGATGTAAACAGTAGGACTGTTGAGGGGTTGAAAACACTTCCTCCAGCGTGACTCGCACGTGCGTACACACACACACACACACACACACACACACACACACACACACGTCTGTCATGAGAGCATTTCCAAGCATGCACAGGTAGGCAGACAGACACATGACAATGGATTGGAGAGCGGCTCTGTCCCAAATGGCACCCTGTTCCCTATGTAGTGAATTACTGTTGACCAGAGCCCTGTTCCCTATGTAGTGAATTACTGTTGACCAGAGCCCTGTTCCCTATGTAGTGAATTACTGTTGACCAGAGCCCTGTTCCCTATGTAGTGAATTACTGTTGACCAGAGCCCTGTTCCCTATGTAGTGAATTACTGTTGACCAGAGCCCTGTTCCCTATGTAGTGAATTACTGTTGACCAGAGCCCTGTTCCCTATGTAGTGAATTACTGTTGACCAGAGCCCTGTTCCTATGTAGTGAATTACTGTTGACCAGAGCCCTGTTCCCTATATAGTGAATTACTGTTGACCAGAGCCCTGTTCCCTATATAGTGAATTACTGTTGACCAGAGCCCTGTTCCCTATGTAGTGAATTACTGTTGACCAGAGCCCTGTTCCCTATATAGTGAATTACTGTTGACCAGAGCCCTGTTCCCTATATAGTGAATTACTGTTGACCAGAGCCCTGTTCCCTATGTAGTGAATTACTGTTGACCAGAGCCCTGTTCCCTATATAGTGAATTACTGTTGACCAGAGCCCTGTTCCCTATGTAGTGAATTACTGTTGACCAGAGCCCTGTTCCCTATGTAGTGAATTACTGTTGACCAGAGCCCTGTTCCCTATGTAGTGAATTACTGTTGACCAGAGCCCTGTTCCCTATGTAGTGAATTACTGTTGACCAGAGCCCTGTTCCCTATGTAGTGAATTACTGTTGACCAGAGCCCTGTTCCCTATATAGTGAATTACTGTTGACCAGAGCCCTGTTCCCTATGTAGTGAATTACTGTTGACCAGAGCCCTGTTCCCTATATAGTGAATTACTGTTGACCAGAGCCCTGTTCCCTATATAGTGAATTACTGTTGACCAGAGCCCTGTTCCCTATATAGTGAATTACTGTTGACCAGAGCCCTGTTCCCTATGTAGTGAATTACTGTTGACCAGAGCCCTGTTCCCTATGTAGTGAATTACTGTTGACCAGAGCCCTGTTCCCTATGTAGTGAATTACTGTTGACCAGAGCCCTGTTCCCTATATAGTGAATTACTGTTGACCAGAGCCCTGTTCCCTATATAGTGAATTACTGTTGACCAGAGCCCTGTTCCCTATGTAGTGAATTACTGTTGACCAGAGCCCTGTTCCCTATATAGTGAATTACTGTTGACCAGAGCCCTGTTCCCTATATAGTGAATTACTGTTGACCAGAGCCCTGTTCCCTATGTAGTGAATTACTGTTGACCAGAGCCCTGTTCCCTATATAGTGAATTACTGTTGACCAGAGCCCTGTTCCCTATATAGTGAATTACTGTTGACCAGAGCCCTGTTCCCTATATAGTGAATTACTGTTGACCAGAGCCCTGTTCCCTATATAGTGAATTACTGTTGACCAGAGCCCTGTTCCCTATATAGTGAATTACTGTTGACCAGAGCCCTGTTCCCTATGTAGTGAATTACTGTTGACCAGAGCCCTGTTCCCTATATAGTGAATTACTGTTGACCAGAGCCCTGTTCCCTATGTAGTGAATTACTGTTGACCAGAGCCCTGTGGGTCCTGGACAAAATTTCACTGAATAGGTACTAGTAGTGGAGGGGAAATCTGTCGTTACATATCGGGATATTTTTTTAATGATATTGTATCTTTTGGAAATATCAAAATATTTTTTGTTGTGCTAGTTGGCTGAACCGGCACCAAATATTTCAACGCTTTTATTTCCATGACTGAAACAAACACATTTTCTCATGGCTCTTGTCACTGTGCAGCAGACACAAAGTGAGCAATATGTTTGAATCGTAGAATCCCAATAAAATCACAGTATCGAATCGGAATACATATAGAATCGTGAGAATCACAATACATATCGGCACCAAAGTGTCATTATATCGTATCTTGACGTCTCTGGCAATCCCAGCCCTAGGGAATAGTGATAGGCAGGGCAGGATGGATATAGGTCTGTAACAGGGAATAGTGTTGCACGGTATACTAAAAATTCTGTACTTTTTGGTACTGGAATTTTTGTTTACTTTTGGTACTTCTGTCAAATGTTTCTCACAGATCAAGTCTGTATCAGTGTTGCTGATGCCCCCCTTTATAACGCTAGCGCACCGTGCCTGTACTGGTAGTCTGGACTGTATCATGTTAGCTCCACTGCTAGCCTGGGAGTCTGGGCTGCATCATGTTAGCTCCACTAACTCACTGCTAGCCTGGGAGTCTGGGCTGTATCATGTTAGCTCCACTAACTCACTGCTAGCCTGTACTGGGAGTCTGGGCTGTGTCATGTTAGCTCCACTGCACTGCTAGCCTGTACTGGGAGTCTGGGCTGTGTCATGTTAGCTCCACTGCTAGCCTGTACTGGGAGTCTGGGCTGCATCATGTTAGCTCCACTAACTCACTGCTAGCCTGTACTGGGAGTCTGGGCTGTATCATGTTAGCTTCACTAACTCACTGCTAGCCTGTACTGGGAGTCTGGGCTGTATCATGTTAGCTCCACTAACTCACTGCTAGCCTGGGAGTCTGGGCTGCATCATGTTAGCTCCACTAACTCACTGCTAGCCTGTACTGGGAGTCTGGGCTGTATCATGTTAGCTTCACTAACTCACTGCTAGCCTGGGAGTCTGGACTGCATCATGTTAGCTCCACTAACTCACTGCTAGCCTGTACTGGGAGTCTGGGCTGCATCATGTTAGCTCCACTAACTCACTGCTAGCCTGGGAGTCTGGGCTGTATCATGTTAGCTCCACTAACTCACTGCTAGCCTGGGAGTCTGGGCTGTATCATGTTAGCTCCACTAACTCACTGCTAGCCTGTACTGGGAGTCTGGGCTGTATCATGTTAGCTCCACTAACTCACTGCTAGCCTGGGAGTCTGGGCTGCATCATGTTAGCTCCACTAACTCACTGCTAGCCTGTACTGGGAGTCTGGGCTGTATCATGTTAGCTCCACTAACTCACTGCTAGCCTGGGAGTCTGGGCTGTATCATGGTAGCTCCACTAACTCACTGCTAGCCTGTACTGGGAGTCTGGGCTGTATCATGTTAGCTCCACTAACTCACTGCTAGCCTGGGAGTCTGGGCTGTATCATGTTAGCTCCACTTCACTAACTCACTGCTAGCCTGGGAGTCTGGGCTGTATCATGGTAGCTCCACTAACTCACTGCATCATGTTAGCTCCACTAACTCACTGCTAGCCTGTACTGGGAGTCTGGACTGTATCATGTTAGCTCCACTAACTCACTGCTAGCCTGGGAGTCTGGGCTGTATCATGTTAGCTTCACTAACTCACTGCTAGCCTGGGAGTCTGGGCTGTATCATGTTAGCTCCACTAACTCACTGCTAGCCTGGGAGTCTGGGCTGCATCATGTTAGCTCCACTAACTCACTGCTAGCCTGGGAGTCTGGGCTGTATCATGGTAGCTCCACTAACTCACTGCTAGCCTGGGAGTCTGGGCTGCATCATGTTAGCTCCACTAACTCACTGCTAACCTGGGAGTCTGGGCTGCATCATGTTAGCTCCACTAACTCACTGCTAGCCTGTACTGGGAGTCTGGGCTGTATCATGTTAGCTCCACTAACTCACTGCTAGCCTGGGAGTCTGGGCTGCATCATGTTAGCTCCACTAACTCACTGCTAGCCTGTACTGGGAGTCTGGGCTGCATCATGTTAGCTCCACTAACTCACTGCTAGCCTGGGAGTCTGGGCTGCATCATGTTAGCTCCACTACCTCACTGCTAGCCTGGGAGTCTGGGCTGTATCATGTTAGCTCCACTAACTCACTGCTAGCCTGGGAGTCTGGGCTGCATCATGTTAGCTCCACTAACTCACTGCTAGCCTGGGAGTCTGGGCTGTATCATGTTAGCTCCACTAACTCACTGCTAGCCTGGGAGTCTGGGCTGCATCATGTTAGCTCCACTAACTCACTGCTAGCCTGGGAGTCTGGGCTGTATCATGTTAGCTCCACTACCTCACTACTAGCCTGGGAGTCTGGGCTGCATCATGTTAGCTCCACTACCTCACTGCTAGCCTGGGAGTCTGGGCTGTATCATGTTAGCTCCACTAACTCACTACTAGCCTGGGAGTCTGGGCTGTATCATGTTAGCTCCACTACCTCACTACTAGCCTGGGAGTCTGGGCTGCATCATGTTAGCTCCACTACCTCACTGCTAGCCTGGGAGTCTGGGCTGCATCATGTTAGCTCCACTACCTCACTGCTAGCCTGGGAGTCTGGGCTGCATCATGTTAGCTCCACTACCTCACTACTAGCCTGGGAGTCTGGGCTGCATCATGTTAGCTCCACTACCTCACTACTAGCCTGGGAGTCTGGGCTGCATCATGTTAGCTCCACTACCTCACTGCTAGCCTGGGAGTCTGGGCTGCATCATGTTAGCTCCACTAACTCACTACTAGCCTGGGAGTCTGGGCTGTATCATGTTAGCTCCACTAACTCACTACTAGCCTGGGAGTCTGGGCTGTATCATGTTAGCTCCACTAACTCACTGCTAGCCTGGGAGTCTGGGCTGTGTCATGTTAGCTCCACTAACTCACTGCTAGCCTGGGAGTCTGGGCTGCATCATGTTAGCTCCACTAACTCACTGCTAGCCTGGGAGTCTGGGCTGTATCATGTTAGCTCCACTAACTCACTGCTAGCCTGTACTGGGAGTCTGGGCTGCATCATGTTAGCTCCACTAACTCACTGCTAGCCTGGGAGTCTGGGCTGTATCATGTTAGCTCCACTAACTCACTGCTAGCCTGTACTGGGAGTCTGGGCTGTATCATGTTAGCTCCACTAACTCACTGCTAGCCTGTACTGGGAGTCTAGAGTCTGGGCTGTATCATGTTAGCTCCACTAACTCACTGCTAGCCTGGGAGTCTGGGCTGCATCATGTTAGCTCCACTAACTCACTGCTAGCCTGTACTGGGAGTCTGGGCTGTATCATGTTAGCTCCACTAACTCACTGCTAGCCTGTACTGGGAGTCTGGGCTGCATCATGTTAGCTCCACTAACTCACTGCTAGCCTGTACTGGGAGTCTGGGCTGCATCATGTTAGCTCCACTAACTCACTGCTAGCCTGGGAGTCTGGGCTGTCATCATGTTAGCTCCACTAACTCACTGCTAGCCTGGGAGTCTGGGCTGCATCATGTTAGCTCCACTAACTCACTGCTAGCCTGTACTGGGAGTCTGGGCTGCATCATGTTAGCTCCACTAACTCACTGCTAGCCTGTACTGGGAGTCTGGGCTGCATCATGTTAGCTCCACTAACTCACTGCTAGCCTGTACCTGGGAGTCTGGGCTGCATCATGTTAGCTCCACTAACTCACTGCTAGCCTGGGAGTCTGGACTGTATCATGTTAGCTCCACTAACTCACTGCTAGCCTGTACTGGGAGTCTGGGCTGCATCATGTTAGCTCCACTAACTCACTGCTAGCCTGTACTGGAGTCTGGACTGTATCATGTTAGCTCCACTAACTCACTGCTAGCCTGGGGAGTCTGGGCTGCATCATGTTAGCTCCACTAACTCACTGCTAGCCTGGGAGTCTGGGCTTCATCATGTTAGCTCCACTAACTCACTGCTAGACCGTGGCTACATCTTGATTTACCCAGTTTATGAGAGATTTTACCATTCAAATAAATGATTACCATTATATTATGTAGTTAGATTGGTAAAACCAAAGTCAAATTAGTTGTAAGATTGTATAATTGATTAATTAATGCATACATGTTGTAAAAATTAAAATAATAATAATTCAATTGAAATGATACTCAACTCAAAAGATGCCCAACGATTGAACAGAGCAGTTGCTGAGTTTATCTGTCTGAATCAAGTGCCATTTTGTGACGATGGATAATATACCTTCTTTTTTGTTGTTGTTGCTATGGCATTATTTTGGTATTGAGTATCATGGTAGTAAACCTGGTATCAGTAGCAAAGCCAGGACTCTGCTATGGTAACATCACTACGAGAGAACAGGGTACCATTTGGCTCGCAGCCAGAGTTAAAACTAACAGATGCTGAGAGCGATTGAATCTGCTTATTGGAGCATAACGCCTCATTTTAGAGAACAGTGGAAGGATTGTCAATAGACGGGAGGAGGAAATAGTAATGGTTTCTTTCTGCTCTGTGCTCGTCTGTCACTGCTCTCAAGCAGCCATTTTGACATATGGTCTCTCTGATTGTGAGGGGATACGGTTTCATGTTTTGTTTTTACTACCAGCTGAAACCACGTAGGCGGTGTGGGTGTTGTGTACTGTAAGATATCTTGGTACTACCGAGCCTTATGAATGAGCTGTTAGGTTTGTTAGCCAACCAGCGACATTGTGGTTGTCTTGACCTTGACCCACACACCTAACCCTGAAACAGCCTAACAGGGAGAATACCAGAAGACTGTCGTCCAGTGCTATGTTGTTTTCACTGTACATTTAACTGTTAAAGATGACCACAGAAACAACCGTGGTGGTGGAAACAGGAAGTAAACCCCTTGACACTGTTATAGCAAAACCAAGAGGCCTCAACGTGTCTTTGTTGATGCGAATGCACACACACACACACGCACACACACACACACACACACACACACACACACACACACACACACACACACACACACACACACACACACACACACACACACACACACACACACTGTAAGATGCTCTGACAGCTGTATTAACGGCAGCTCAAAATTGACTCCTTTTTAAGTAATATAATATCATATTATACAAATATACAAGTATACAATCACATTCTTAGGAGGGGGCGTCAAACAAGATAAAAGCAGCTCACTATTTCCACACCAACACAATAGGTGTACCGACCTCCCCCAGGGAGGGGAAGGCTGGTCGGTTGTTGAGGGATTTATCCCGTTGTGCCTAGCGTTGATTAAAGGAACAATTGTAGATAATCCTACAAAATAAACTACTCTTTGTTGTTAGGAAGGGAGAGAGGGGGAAGAGAGGTTGGGAGGGGGGGGTAGCAGAGGATGAAGTAGTAAGCATACTGAACTGCAGCTAAATCAACCGTAGTGTGGTTGAGAGACAGTGACATGTCTGAAAGCAAGCAATCATTTATTTCTGGCCAGTCATCATGTATGGTTCCACCATGTCTGTCTAGACCAGAGAGAGAGAGAGAGAGAGAGAGAGAGAGAGAGAGAGAGACAGACAGACAGACAGACAGACAGACAGACAGACAGACAGACAGACAGACAGACAGACAGACAGACAGACAGACAGACAGACAGACAGACAGACAGACAGACAGACAGACACAGACAGACAGACACAGACAGACAGACACAGACAGACACAGACAGACACAGACAGACACAGACAGACACAGACAGACACAGACAGACACAGACAGACACAGACAGACACAGACAGACACAGACAGACACAGACAGACACAGACAGACACAGACAGACACAGACAGACACAGACAGACACAGACAGACAGACAGACAGACAGACAGACAGACAGGTTTAAACAGGTCTGTGTAATCATGTGGTTCTGATACTGTTTCATCGTTGGGAATCTAGAACACTGTCCTAATATAGTGTAGGACCTGACAATGCAGTGCAGCAGATGATTCAAGAATGTGTAAAGCTCTATAGATGACCCATAACAATACATTAAGCGTGTGTAAAGCTGTATAGATGACCCATAACAATACATTAAGCGTGTGTAAAGCTGTATAGATGACCCATAACAATACATTAAGCGTGTGTAAAGCTGTATAGATGACCCATAACAATACATTAAGCGTGTGTAAAGCTCTATAGATGACCATAACAATACATTAAGTAAAGCTGTATAGATGACCCATAACAATACATTAAGCGTGTGTAAAGCTCTATAGATGACCCATAACAATACATTAAGCGTGTGTAAAGCTGTATAGATGACCCATAACAATACATTAAGCGTGTGTAAAGCTCTATAGATGACCCATAACAATACATTAAGCGTGTGTAAAGCTGTATAGATGACCCATAACAATACATTAAGCGTGTGTAAAGCTCTATAGATGACCATAACAATACATTAAGCGTGTGTAAAGCTCTATAACAATACAATTTAAGCGTGTGTAAAGCTCTATAGATGACCCATAACAATACATTAAGCGTGTGTAAAGCTGTATAGATGACCATAACAATACATTAAGCGTGTGTAAAGCTGTATAGATGACCCACAACAATACATTAAGCGTGTGTAAAGCTGTATAGATGACCATAACAATACATTAAGCGTGTAAGCTCTATAGATGACCCATAACAATGACCCATAACAATACATTAAGCGTGTGTAAAGCTCTATAGATGACCATAACAATACATTAAGATGATAGATGACCATAACAATACATTAAGCGTGTGTAAAATAGATGACCCACAACAATACATTAAGCGTGTGTAAAGCTGTATAGATGACCATAACAATACATTAAGCGTAAAGCTCTACAGATGACCCACAACAATACATTAAGCGTGTGTAAAGCTCTATAGATGACCATAACAATACATTAAGCGTGTGTAAAGCTGTATAGATGACCATAACAATACATTAAGCGTGTGTAAAGCTGTATAGATGACCCATAACAATACATTACATTAAGCGTGTGTAAAGCTCTATAGATGACCCATAACAATACATTAAGCGTGTGTAAAGCAACAATACATTATAAAGATGATGACCATAACAATACATTAAGCGTGTGTAAAGCTCTATAGATGACCCATAACAATACATTAAGCGTGTGTAAAGCTCTATAGATGACCCATAACAATACATTAGAAAGCTCTATAGATGACCCATAACAATACATGTTGTACACATTTTAAACCAGACCAGATGAAAACACTCAGATGCTGAATTTCCACGGCATAAATGTAGATGCTAAGACAGAAACCAGGCTTGTATGAGCCGTGTGCAGTAGCGAGGTTAGGGAGTCGATAATATTAACTACAGCAGGTATGTAGAGTGCATCTCTCTCCCCCACGTTGACCCCAAACCACTTCCTCTAAATAGATGCACACCACCTTTGGGGCAGTCAGTCTCCCTAAGCCTTCACTTGACAGTACAGAGCAGAACGATAATTCTATGGTGTCAATTGTGACATCATTGTTACCATCAGCAACAGCAGCCAGAGTGTAAACGGCTCTATTTCAGACACTCCCAACGGTGTCCCAAATAACATCTGCTCAATATGTGTATGCGACCAATATGATTTGATTTGACACACACACTCACACACACACACACACACACACACACATACGTATACACACCTCAGACAAGTGGCAGAATCAATGTTGCTCTTCCTGCTAATCTAAATGTCATTTGACTTTTATAATGTTCTGCTGATCAGATTTTTTTAAAACGAATCAAACTAAAACTCAACTAAAACGAATCAAGTTACTAAAACTAATCAAGTTACCAAAACTGATCAAGTTGGAGGTCCAGATTTATCTTCTGTAACTCAAACTCCTTAGACATCAGTTAAAGATACATTTACGTTTTAGTAATTTAGCAGACGGTATGTGCCTTGCTCAAGAGCACTATAGTCAGCTCGGGGATTCAAACCGGCGACCTTTCCGGTTACTGGCCCAACGCTCTTAACCGCTAGGCTACCTGACCCCCCCCTAACCAGTTAGAGTTCATCATTATATTCATTATTTAATTGTTACTCCCTAGAAATATGATTACTAGAACAGGTGTCGACCTGTACTTTCATGGATAATTCTATTACTTTGGTTGCTCCATCCAGGAGCGGAGAGAGCAGCCTGGACTACAGCAGTGAGGGGGAGGAGAGAGCAGCCTGGACTACAGCAGTAGAGGGGGAGGAGAGCAGCCTGGACTACAGCAGTAGAGGGGGAGGAGAGAGCAGCCTGGACTACAGCAGTAGAGGGGGAGGAGAGAGCAGCCTGGACTACAGCAGTAGAGGGGGAGGAGAGAGCAGCCTGGACTACAGCAGTAGAGGGGGAGGAGAGAGCAGCCTGGACTACAGCAGTAGAGGGGAGGAGAGAGCAGCCTGGACTACAGTAGTAGAGGGGGAGGAGAGAGCAGCCTGGACTACAGCAGTAGAGGGGGAGGAGAGAGCAGCCTGGACTACAGCAGTGGAGGGGGAGGAGAGAGCAGCCTGGACTACAGCAGTGGAGGGGAGGAGAGAGCAGCCTGGACTACAGCAGTGGAGGGGGGAGGAGAGAGCAGCCTGGACTACAGCAGTAGAGGGGAGGAGAGAGCAGCCTGGACTACAGCAGTGGAGGGGGAGGAGAGAGCAGCCTGGACTACAGCAGTAGAGGGGGAGGAGAGAGCAGCCTGGACTACAGCAGTGGAGGGGGAGGAGAGAGCAGCCTGGACTCTACAGCAGTGGAGGGGGAGGAGAGAGCAGCCTGGACTCTACAGCCTGGACTACAGCAGTGGAGGGGGAGGAGGGGCAGCCTGGACTCTACAGCAGTAGAGGGGGAGGAGAGAGCAGCCTGGACTCTACAGCAGTAGAGGGGGGAGGAGAGAGCAGCCTGGACTATAGCAGTGGAGGGGAAGTGGTGTGTAAACTGATCCTCATCAGTTCTGCTGTGTGAAGCAGGAATGTTGTCTTTCCTCAAGCAGGGAGGGAGGGAGGGAGGGAGGGAGGGACGGCCAATGACTGGCATCATAAATAAACTAAGAGCATGTTTTAGAAAGAACGGGTAGGCTCTAGTCTTCCACTGTGTGGGAGAGAGACAATCTAAGACAATGGTAGAAGGGTATAGTGTTGACCTCCTAGTTGTTAAAAGCAGAGAGCAGACACTCCATTGAGCCCTTGTTCCCCTTTTAATTACTGTTTGATGCTGAAAATGCAAGAGAAGAGAGAGTAGAAGATGTTCTGACGATGAAACATCATTATTCAGTGCAGCGTTTGCTTAGATAAGATGTTTGTGTGTAGAGGAGGGGGAAACCACACCGAGGAAGAGGCAGCCTGTCCGTTGGGGGCCACAGGCAAGATGTCCTCTCAGCTTTTTAAACAGGGGACAGGGTGGGGTGTGATAGAGACAGGGACGATGGGGGATGGGGGGGGCATTTTGTTGCGTGAGGGACAGGCAGCAGCAGTGTGCCGTGAGTAAGGAGCTACTGAAAGAAACACTGGTCAAGGAACATTACACTTCAAACGTTTAGTCTGTGACTGTGTGTCTAGCTGGTCCTCCCAGTACAGCAAATAGTCACTCAGTCTCTGCTGCCGCAAGTTGTGTGTGTGTGTGTGTGTGTGTGTGTGTGTGTGTGTGTGTGTGTGTGTACACACCATGAATGCAGCTCTGTGGTGAACACTTTTTTTTTTTTTTTGCTCTGGTTTTACAAGGTTGCTGATGAATTGGCCCATGAGCTATTTTAGCTAGACTGAAGTCTTACCAGACTAACACTACACACACTTCTAGATTCCTGTCTCCGTCTGAGTAGGACTGCTGATCTAGGATCAGGCCTATAAAATATTATATATTCATGTGTCTTATCATATTCATCATGATCTGAAAAGGCAAAACTGGTCCTAGATCAGGGCTCAGCCCCGTTGTTGTGGCAGATGTGAATGATGATTTCCTATGCAGCTGGTGGAGGATAAGATGTGACTTTGATGTGCACGCTTCAATGGGGCAGAAGTCTTGAGTTGTTGTGAGGCAGGATGGTCAGATAACCGCCAAAACAATGACAGGAAACTGTCATGTGGAAAATGGTAAGTGTCTCGTTCCATCTTGTTCTTGATATCATGGTTTTGTTGTTGTTGAGGTGTTTGACTGATTGCAGACGGTGCAAAGCCAAGAAATTGCGAAATGTATCATTCCTTTGCTAAGTACAGCTTTTGATTGTCAATAGATAAGCCTAGTGTAGGGTTCTGACTCAGTCTGCCTGGTGATATGTCATCTGGTATATTGAGTCCAGTCAGGAAGTGACTAGGGATGTGTATAGAGCACTATATAGGGAATAGGGCTCTGGTCTAAAGTTGTGCACTATATAGGGCTCTGGTCTATAGTAGTGCACTATATAGGGAATAGGGCTCTGGTCTAAAGTAGTGCACTATATAGGGAACAGGGCTCTGGTCTAAAGTAGTGCACTATATAGGGAATAGGGCTCTGGTCTAAAGTAGTGCACTATATAGGGAATAGGGCTCTGGTCTAATGTAGTACCACTATATAGGGAATAGGGCTCTGGTCTATAGTAGTACCACTATATTGGGAATAGGGCTCTGGTCTAAAGTAGTGCACTATATAGGGAATAGGGCCCTGGTCTATAGTAGTACCACTATATATAGGGAATAGGGCCCTGGTCTATAGTAGTACCACTATATATAGGGAATAGGACTCTGGTCTATAGTAGTACCACTATATAGGGAATAGGGCTCTGGTCTATAGTAGTACCACTATATAGGGAATAGGGCTCTGGTCTATAGTAGTACCACTATATATAGGGAATAGGGCTCTGGTCTATAGTAGTACCACTATATATAGGGAATAGGGCTCTGGTCTATAGTAGTACCACTATATAGGGAATAGGGCTCTGGTCTATAGTAGTACCACTATATATAGGGAATAGGGCTCTGGTCTATAGTAGTGCACTATATAGGGAATAGGGGCCATTTAGGAAACTTTCAACACCCTTAGTCACCTTCCTCTCTCCCATCTGCTTCACGGCTCTCCGAGCAGCCCCACTCCTATTATCAAAAGACTGCCCGCAAAGACGGCCCGCAAAGACTACTTGTAATTTTTCCTTCCTGGTATATTTCTGGTTACACATGTACCTATTAGTTCTGGTACCGGGGAGGGGACGGTCCTAGAACTAGGAGGGAGGGGAACAAAGGATTTAACTACCTTTTCTGAGAAAACAAGTCTCTTTTTAAAACTGATTTTTAGGACTGTGGATAAGGGTGGTGGTTAGCTAGCTGCTGTACGAGTAGAGGTGTCCGTCTGCCAAACAAAAGCCTTTTCTAATTAAGGGTAGTATCATCCTGTTTTTATCCAGGAGTGATAGATGGGGGTGAGGGGGAGACCTGTGCCTCTGGCCCCAGCTGTTACAGTGGGTTACTTATCAAAATGCAGAGCTTTGTTTCTTCCAACTCCACACACTGCCATCAGCTCCTGAATGGGGCTTGTTGATGAGGGCTGTGGGTGCCTACCACCAGATCAGCTAAATCATGTAGGGGAGGGGGACGCTTTAGCTTGCTGATCCTAATGGCCTTGTTGTTGATATCTCTTATTTTAAAGATGTCCCCCCGTGACTTTTTTTTGAATATGTTGGTGTGGTTATTATGTGTTGTCCGTTTTGAATCCTCAGTGTTATTCAATCACACCATGATTATCTATATGTGCTGGTTTGTTTCCTGTCTCAGGGTGTGGGTGTGTGGGTGTGGGGGACCCCTAGAGATACACTATCGACCTAATCTATTCAATTCTGTGTTTGAAACATGGTGTTGTTTTCGACTGATTCAAGTAGCTTTAGGGATGGAGGACGATAGTGTTAAGAATACAGCCTCTTTCACAGTTTGAATTGACTAAATCTACAGGTCTGTTATGAATACAGTCTCTTTAACAGTTTGAATTGAGTAAATGTACAACAGGTCTGTTATGAATACAGTCTCTCTCACAGTTTGAATTGACTAAATGTACAACAGGTCTGTTAATAATACAGCCTCTTTCACAGTTTGAATTGACTAAATGTACAACAGGTCTGTTAATAATACAGCCTCTTTCACAGTTTGAATTGACTAAATCTACAGGTCTGTTATGAATACAGTCTCTTTCACAGTTTGAATTGACTAAATGTACAACAGGGCTGTTAATAATACAGCCTCTTTCACAGTTTGAATTGACTAAATCTACAGGTCTGTTATGAATACAGTCTCTTTCACAGTTTGAATTGACTAAATGTACAACAGGTCTGTTATATATACAGTCTCTGTTCTCTTTTTCCACATCTACCAGTTTAAATTGACTTGATGGATGTGATCGTTAGACTGATAGAAAGATCTGAGAGGAAGAGGAAGATGTTTAAAAGAGAAGAACATCAGATGTTATATTGTGAAAAGCTTCGCTCGGTCCTGTAGTGGACTAGGCATACATCCTATATCTGGTACCCTATTCCCTGTAGTGGGCTAGGCATACATCCTATATCTGGTACCCTATTCCCTGTAGTGGACTAGGCATACATCCTATATCTGGTACCCTATTCCCTGTAGTGGACTAGGCATACATCCTATATCTGGTACCCTATTCCCTGTAGTGGACTAGGCATACATCCTATATCTGGTACCCTATTCCCTGTAGTGGACTAGGCATACATCCTATATCTGGTACCCTATTCCCTGTAGTGGACTAGGCATACATCCTATATCTGGTACCCTATTCCCTGTAGTGGACTAGGCATACATCCTAAATCTGGTACCCTATTCCCTGTAGTGGGCTAGGCATACATCCTAAATCTGGTACCCTATCCCCTGTAGTGGGCTAGGCATACATCCTATATCTGGTACCCTATTCCCTGTAGTGGACTAGGCATACATCCTATATCTGGTACCCTATTCCCTGTAGTGGACTAGGCATACATCCTATATCTGGTACCCTATTCCCTGTAGTGGGCTAGGCATACATCCTATATCTGGTACCCTATTCCCTGTAGTGGACTAGGCATACATCCTATATCTGGTACCCTATTCCCTGTAGTGGACTAGGCATACATCCTATATCTGGTACCCTATTCCCTGTAGTGGGCTAGGCATACATCCTATATCTGGTACCCTATTCCCTGTAGTGGGCTAGGCATACATCCTATATCTGGTACCCTATTCCCTGTAGTGGGCTAGGCATACATCCTATATCTGGTACCCTATTCCCTGTAGTGGACTAGGCATACATCCTATATCTGGTACCCTATTCCCTGTAGTGGACTAGGCATACATCCTATATCTGGTACCCTATTCCCTGTAGTGGGCTAGGCATACATCCTATATCTGGTACCCTATTCCCTGTAGTGGGCTAGGCATACATCCTATATCTGGTACCCTATTCCCTGTAGTGGGCTAGGCATACATCCTATATCTGGTACCCTATTCCCTGTAGTGGGCTAGGCATACATCCTATATCTGGTACCCTATTCCCTGTAGTGGGCTAGGCATACATCCTATATCTGGTACCCTATTCCCTGTAGTGGACTAGGCATACATCCTATATCTGGTACCCTATTCCCTGTAGTGGGCTAGGCATACATCCTAAATCTGGTACCCTATCCCTGTAGTGGGCTAGGCATACATCCTATATCTGGTACCCTATTCCCTGTAGTGGACTAGGCATACATCCTATATCTGGTACCATATTCCCTGTAGTGGACTAGGCATACATCCTATATCTGGTACCCTATTCCCTGTAGTGGGCTAGGCATACATCCTATATCTGGTACCCTATTCCCTGTAGTGGACTAGGCATACATCCTATATCTGGTACCCTATTCCCTGTAGTGGACTAGGCATACATCCTATATCTGGTACCCTATTCCCTGTAGTGGGCTACATCCTATATCTGGTACCCTATTCCCTGTAGTGGGCTAGGCATACATCCTATATCTGGTACCCTATTCCCTGTAGTGGGCTAGGCATACATCCTATATCTGGTACCCTATTCCCTGTAGTGGACTAGGCATACATCCTAAATCTGGTACCCTATCCCCTGTAGTGGGCTAGGCATACATCCTATATCTGGTACCCTATTCCCTGTAGTAGACTAGGCATACATCCTATATCTGGTACCCTATTCCCTGTAGTGGACTAGGCATACATCCTATATCTGGTACCCTATTCCCTGTAGTGGACTAGGCATACATCCTATATCTGGTACCCTATTCCCTGTAGTGGACTAGGCATACATCCTAAATCTGGTACCCTATTCCCTGTAGTGGGCTAGGCATACATCCTAAATCTGGTACCCTATCCCCTGTAGTGGGCTAGGCATACATCCTATATCTGGTACCCTATTCCCTGTAGTGGACTAGGCATACATCCTATATCTGGTACCCTATTCCCTGTCGTGGACTAGGCATACATCCTATATCTGGTACCCTATTCCCTGTAGTGGGCTAGGCATACATCCTATATCTGGTACCCTATTCCCTGTAGTGGACTAGGCATACATCCTATATCTGGTACCCTATTCCCTGTAGTGGACTAGGCATACATCCTATATCTGGTACCCTATTCCCTGTAGTGGGCTAGGCATACATCCTATATCTGGTACCCTATTCCCTGTAGTGGGCTAGGCATACATCCTATATCTGGTACCCTATTCCCTGTAGTGGGCTAGGCATACATCCTATATCTGGTACCCTATTCCCTGTAGTGGGCTAGGCATACATCCTATATCTGGTACCCTATTCCCTGTAGTGGACTAGGCATACATCCTATATCTGGTACCCTATTCCCTGTAGTGGGCTAGGCATACATCCTATATCTGGTACCCTATTCCCTGTAGTGGACTAGGCATACATCCTATATCTGGTACCCTATTCCCTGTAGTGGACTAGGCATACATCCTATATCTGGTACCCTATTCCCTGTAGTGGGCTAGGCATACATCCTATATCTGGTACCCTATTCCCTGTAGTGGGCTAGGCATACATCCTATATCTGGTACCCTATTCCCTGTAGTGGGCTAGGCATACATCCTATATCTGGTACCCTATTCCCTGTAGTGGACTAGGCATACATCCTATATCTGGTACCCTATTCCCTGTAGTGGACTAGGCATACATCCTATATCTGGTACCCTATTCCCTGTAGTGGGCTAGGCATACATCCTATATCTGGTACCCTATTCCCTGTAGTGGGCTAGGCATACATCCTATATCTGGTACCCTATTCCCTGTAGTGGGCTAGGCATACATCCTATATCTGGTACCCTATTCCCTGTAGTGGACTAGGCATACATCCTATATCTGGTACCCTATTCCCTGTAGTGGGCTAGGCATACATCCTAAATCTGGTACCCTATCCCCTGTAGTGGGCTAGGCATACATCCTATATCTGGTACCCTATTCCCTGTAGTGGACTAGGCATACATCCTATATCTGGTACCATATTCCCTGTAGTGGACTAGGCATACATCCTATATCTGGTACCCTATTCCCTGTAGTGGGCTAGGCATACATCCTATATCTGGTACCCTATTCCCTGTAGTGGACTAGGCATACATCCTATATCTGGTACCCTATTCCCTGTAGTGGACTAGGCATACATCCTATATCTGGTACCCTATTCCCTGTAGTGGGCTACATCCTATATCTGGTACCCTATTCCCTGTAGTGGGCTAGGCATACATCCTATATCTGGTACCCTATTCCCTGTAGTGGGCTAGGCATACATCCTATATCTGGTACCCTATTCCCTGTAGTGGACTAGGCATACATCCTAAATCTGGTACCCTATCCCCTGTAGTGGGCTAGGCATACATCCTATATCTGGTACCCTATTCCCTGTAGTAGACTAGGCATACATCCTATATCTGGTACCCTATTCCCTGTAGTGGACTAGGCATACATCCTATATCTGGTACCCTATTCCCTGTAGTGGACTAGGCATACATCCTATATCTGGTACCCTATTCCCTGTAGTGGACTAGGCATACATCCTAAATCTGGTACCCTATTCCCTGTAGTGGGCTAGGCATACATCCTAAATCTGGTACCCTATCCCCTGTAGTGGGCTAGGCATACATCCTATATCTGGTACCCTATTCCCTGTAGTGGACTAGGCATACATCCTATATCTGGTACCCTATTCCCTGTCGTGGACTAGGCATACATCCTATATCTGGTACCCTATTCCCTGTAGTGGGCTAGGCATACATCCTATATCTGGTACCCTATTCCCTGTAGTGGACTAGGCATACATCCTATATCTGGTACCCTATTCCCTGTAGTGGACTAGGCATACATCCTATATCTGGTACCCTATTCCCTGTAGTGGGCTAGGCATACATCCTATATCTGGTACCCTATTCCCTGTAGTGGGCTAGGCATACATCCTATATCTGGTACCCTATTCCCTGTAGTGGGCTAGGCATACATCCTATATCTGGTACCCTATTCCCTGTAGTGGGCTAGGCATACATCCTATATCTGGTACCCTATTCCCTGTAGTGGGCTAGGCATACATCCTATATCTGGTACCCTATTCCCTGTAGTGGGCTAGGCATACATCCTATATCTGGTACCCTATTCCCTGTAGTGGGCTAGGCATACATCCTATATCTGGTGCCCTATTCCCTGTAGTGGGCTAGGCATACATCCTATATCTGGTACCCTATTCCCTGTAGTGGACTAGGCATACATCCTATATCTGGTACCCTATTCCCTGTAGTGGGCTAGGCATACATCCTATATCTGGTACCCTATTCCCTGTAGTGGGCTAGGCATACATCCTATATCTGGTACCCTATTCCCTGTAGTGGACTAGGCATACATCCTATATCTGGTACCCTATTCCCTGTAGTGGGCTAGGCATACATCCTAAATCTGGTACCCTATTCCCTACGGCAGTGGTCCCCAATTACATTCTGCCGGGATACTCCCCCCACCTCTGGCGCGAATGGTCAGGTGGCTGGAACATAATTCTAAGTAATTTGTACAATGCAAATTTACTGCGAGTAACCTAAACAGATATAGTATTTGACCAAAACATAATCATTTAAAGTAGAGATGTGAACGTTTAAACAAAATTGAGATCCTTAACGTTAAGATAAATTCCCGAACGATAAGCAATTTTTCCCCACACCAAATGTAAATCCCAGTGCAGTTATCACAAAACATATTATTTTCCTTGTTATAGCCTAGCTAGACGATATGGCTGTAAAGGCCTGGCTATTTTTTCCCTTGTTATAACCTAGCTAGACCATAGGCTATAAAGGCCTGGATATTATTTGTAAATATACTATAAAAAAAAAACTAAATTGCTCAGAGATCTTGGTGGCCCCAATAAAATCATCCCATGGGCCGAATTTGGACCGCGGGCCGCTTATTGGGGAGCCCTGCCCTAAACAGTGCACTACTTTTGAGTATGGACCCTGGTCCAATTGGTTCATTCATCCCCCTCCTCTCCCCTGTAACTATTCCCCAGGTCGTTGCTGTAAATGAGAACATGTTCTCAGTCAACTTACCTGGTAAAATAAGAGTTTAATAAATTTAAAAAATGATAATAAAAGTGAATACGATGCCATTGGGAACACAGTCGGATTTCAGTTGTTTTTGTCTCAGTACAGAAGCTGATGTTCTCTCTATATCTGATTAACAAGCACACAAAGGCTGTGACGCATCTGTCAACAACACCCAACAACCAACAGTCTTTTTTGTGTATAGGGGGCAATGGGGAGCTTCTGTTAATCCTGCCTTTATAAAATGTAGGAGTTGTTGTTGTTGTTGATGATGAAATCCCACGTGTTTCTGTGTAGATGTCGTGGTAATATTATCTTCTCTGGCGGGGTTTAAATTCTATGTTGTCATAATGTTTCTGTGTAGATGTCTTGGTAATATTATCTTCTCTGGCGGGGTTTAAATTCTATGTTGTCATAATGTTTCTGTGTAGATGTCTTGGTAATATTATCTTCTCTGTTATCTTCATTGTTTTCACAGACTCTACAAATGTTAAATATAAATGATAGAAAACACTTCAGCCACTCATAGGAGTTAGAGTAGGAGGGGGGGGGGGGATTCTCTGGTGAAACTCAATTTAAAAAATGTAGAATCACGATGGCCCTGCCCGCTGCCACACTCCACCCATTCTCCAGGGGATGGGTCCCAAATAGTGCCCTTTTCTCTACTTAGTGCACTCCTTTTGAACAGTGCCCAATGGTGCCCTTTTCTCTACTTAGTACACTCCTTTTGAACAGGGCTCATAGCTTTCTATCAACGAGACAGGGTGCAATTTGACACACAGGGACAGGAAGTCACTCCAACGGGGGCGCCCATCCTGCGACTTACGTCGCTCACGAAGAGGGAATCGTGTGTAGAAGAAGCGTGTTTTTCCATGTTCATGTTGTAGGCTACTGTCTCTTGTACTTTTCGGGAGAGAGGTTTTCCTCCACCACAGTAGGTAGCTAGACTGAAGTTATTAGCCTGCTGTGTATTAAATGTGTATGTTATGTTTGAATGCCTCTCGCTATCATTGCCACAGTACAGCCCGTTACCTTCAGTACTATCCCCAAATGGAGGCTAAAAATAGGTCTTTGCTCTTGACTTGCTGAGGGAAAAGGTTGCGGCTCATCAGCCAATGGAATAGGTGTGTGTGTGTGTGTGCCTGTCCTACACTCTGCCTCCTGTGCCACTGCTGCTGTTCTCAGGGTTGGCTATCACATCAGATTAGGTTAGACTAAGAGTAATGTATTAAAGCTAACACAAACAGCTAATCCCAACATGATGCTTAATGCTCCACGAAGTACCTTCCAGGGGGTCTGGGGTCCCCCCCCCCCGTTCAGATTAGACTATCACAGTATCAGCCTCGTTGGTAACAGGGCTGTAGTCACAGTATCAACCTCGTTGGTAACAGGGCTGTAGTCACAGTATCAGCCTCGTTGGTAACAGGGCTGTAGTCACAGTATCAGCCTCGTTGGTGACAGGGCTGTAGTCACAGTATCAGCCTCGTTGGTAACAGGGCTGTAGTCACAGTATCAGCCTCGTTGGTAACAGGGCTGTAGTCACAGTATCAGCCTCGTTGGTGACAGGGCTGTAGTCAGTGGCTCAGCCTCGTTGTTAACAGGGCTGTATTCAGAGGCTCAGCCTCGTTGGTAACAGGGCTGTAGTCAGTGGCTCAGCCTCGTTGGTAACAGGGCTGTAGTCAGAGTACCAGCCTCGTTGGTAACAGGGCTGTAGTCAGAGGCTCAGCCTCGTTGTTAACAGGGCTGTAGTCAGAGGCTCAGCCTCGTTGTTAACAGGGCTGTAGTCAGAGGCTCAGCCTCGTTGGTAACAGGGCTGTATTCAGAGGCTCAGCCTTGTTGGTAACAGGGCTGTATTCAGTGGCTCAGCCTCGTTGGTAACAGGGCTGTATTCAGAGGCTCAGCCTCGTTGGTAACAGGGCTGTATTCAGAGGCTCAGCCTCGTTGGTAACAGGGCTGTATTCAGAGGCTCAGCCTCGTTGTTAACAGGGCTGTATTCAGAGGCTCAGCCTCGTTGGTAACAGGGCTGTATTCAGAGGCTCAGCCTCGTTGGTAACAGGGCTGTAGTCACAGTATCAGTCTCGTTGTTAACAGGGCTGTAGTCACAGTGCTTAAAGAGCCACAGCATGGTGGTTACCAGGGATGCCACACAAACAGCACCCTATTTCATAGTGCACTACTTTAGACCAGAGGGCTCTGGTCTAAAGTAGTGCACCGTGTAGGGAATAGGGCTCTGGTCTAAAGTAGTGCACTATATAGGGAATAGAGCTCTGGTCTAAAGTAGTGCACTATATAGGGATTAGAGCTCTGGTCTAAAGTAGTGCACCGTGTAGGGAATAGGGCTCTGGTCTAAAGTAGTGCACCGTGTAGGGAATAGGGCTCTGGTCTAAAGTTGTGTACCGTGTAAGGAATTAGGGCTCTGGTCTAAAGTAGTGCACTAAATAGGGAACAGGGCTCTGGTCTAAAGTAGTGCACCGTGTAGGGAATAGGGCTCTGGTCTAAAGTAGTGCACTATATAGGGAATAGGGCTCTGGTCTAAAGTAGTGCACTATATAGGGAATAGGGCTCTGGTCTAAAGTAGTGCACTATATAGGGAATAGGGCTCTGGTCTAAAGTAGTGCACTATATAGGAATAGGGTGCCGTTTGTGACACAAACCAGTACACAGAATTGAATTGAAACAAGTTGTATTTGATTGAAGCCCTGATCTGCTGCCTGTGTGGCTGGCTGGCTGTGAGTTTGCTAGGTTAGCCTGTTGACTCCATCTCAATAATATAAATGGTGAAGTAGGGAGCAAGACCCTGAAGATGCTTCTCTCTTCCCTCCTCTTTCTCTGTCCTTTCCTCTGTCTTCTTCTATTTCACTCCTCTTCCACCCTCTTTTTCCGAGGAGAGGGTCCTGGGGATTTGATGTGGAACTGCTTCAGCCTCACCTGCCCCTTCACAGCCTCACCTGCCCCTTCACAGCCTCACCTGCCCCTTCACAGTCCCACCTGCCCCTTCACAGCCTCACCTGCCCCTTCACAGGCTGATATCGGCTGATAATATCGGTCAACCGATAAATCTGTCGGGCTCTAATAAATATAGACTTAAATGTTAGTCATGTTCGACAAATATAATAAACTAAACTTCTGAAGACTCCTGTTGACATACCCGAGTCGTTGTTCGTTCCGATTAAATGGTAACAAGACCGGAGATTGAAGTACCGTGCCTCTTGCACACCACACGTCACCCACTTTGACTCTGAACGGAGGTGGTCAGCACTCTGAAACAATTTAACCATATACTTAATAGTTTAAAAGCAGCCTAGCCAAAATACGAACATAAAAACTGAAGGAATAACTTTATAAACACTTAATATCAATGTTCCTAGTCATGATAATAGTAACCCATGCTAGTTGATGATCATCCTAGTCGTCATAGTAACCCATTCTAGTTGATGATCATCCTAGTCGTCATAGTAACCCATGCTAGTTGATGATAATCCTAGTCGTCATAGTAACCCATGCTTGTTGATGATCATCCTAGTCGTCATAGTAACCCATGCTAGTTGATGATCATCCTAGTCGTCATAGTAACCCATGCTAGTTGATGATAATCCTAGTCGTCATAGTAACCCATGCTTGTTGATGATCATCCTAGTCGTCATAGTAACCCATGCTAGTTGATGATAATCCTAGTCATCATAGTAACCCTGGCTAGTTGATGCGTCTTTAGATCTCCCCTCTTCATTTCAAACTAATATTTTTATCTCCGTCACATGAAACCACTCACACAAGAAAGGTGTTTTCCTGCGAATTGTATTTTGGGATGTTTACGCGTAGCCAATGGCCACGTGCGTGTTGTTGAGCTTATAATATGAAGAAATAAAACATTATAATTTTAAGCTAAACAGTCTGATCTGTTGCATCAGCATCATTGCTTTAAAAAATAAAATCTGTGCTGTGGTTGTATGAATTTTTGATCTGTCGTCCCAGAACTGTCCCAAAGTCTGTTTGGAACCGTAGATAGGACATCCTTAATTTCATAAGTACATTTACATATTTGCTTATAATTGTAATGTTGCAATATTTTATAGGCTACCAAGGGTGTCCAATCATCCTCCAGGAGAGCCTTAAAGGGGCAGTGTTGTATTTTGAGACTGGCTTGAATATGCAAAGAAGCCAATCGGCAGTTCACCTTACATTTTTGTATGATTCTCCATGGTGTATGTTGGAAGCTTTTAGACAAGTTCATATATCTGTCCTACTTGTCCAAAGCACAAGTTGCGAAAAACATTTGTCATGTCCTGAGCTAGCTAGCCAGGCTAATTTAAGCTACATACTCTTCCTCCCTGTCCTGCAGTTACACATAACTCCATTCAGATGATGAAGTATCCACCTACCTGTTGGCTCTTGGTCGCTGTGGCATTTAACTTGAATTCCGTTTGATTTACATCTGCCTTTGATTAGATAGTCTTCTAATTTGCTTTGCCAAACACGGAGGGCTCTACGGCTGTGGTGCCGCGTTGATGACTTGTGATTGGCCGACAACAACGACAATTTACACTCGCCACTTTGCGTAGGCTATTCTCGCTGAGCAGTGGCCACAATCTGTTTACGTTTGATCTGTTTCATTAACTCTCATCGCCGTTGTAATCTACTGTGGAGCTAAAACGTATTGGTTTATCGACCCACCACTTACCATCGTACAAAACTAGTTCCCAGATGCAACTCTCAAAAGGATAGTTTGAAGTAAATTTTGATTACAACCCGTCGGCGTTACAACCCGGCGGCGTTACAACCCGTCGGCGCCACAACCCGGCGTCACAACCGGGCGTTACAGCCGGCGTTACAACCCGTCGGCGTTACAACCCGTCGGCGTTACAACCCGTCGGCGTTACAACCCGTCGGCGTTACAACCCGTCGGCGTTACAACCCGTCGGCGTTACAACCCGGCGTTGTTACAACCCGTCGCGTTACAACCCGTCGGCGTTACAACCCGTCGGCGTCACAACCCGTCGGCGCCACAACCCGTCGGCGTCACAACCCGTCGGCGCCACAACCCGTCGGCGTTACAACCCGTCGGCGTTACAACCCGTCGTTACCAGCCGTCGTTACAACCCGTCGGCGTTACAACCCATCGTTACCAGCCGTCGTTACCAGCCGTCGTTACCAGCCGTCGTTACCAGCCGTCGTTACCAGCCGTCGTTACCAACCGTCGTTACAACCCGGCATAAGGCATAGCCTAATGTTTGTTTTTTATTTTTTGAAATATGTATTCATTCAAGTTCACAGTGCTATGACTGGTGCCGCGTTGATGACATGCTACATTATTACTGTTCATTATTATAGTAGAACATGCTACATTGTTACAGTTCATTATTATAATACAACATGCTACATTGTTACAGTTCATTATTATAATACAACTTGCTACATTGTTACAGTTCATTATTATAATACAACATGCTACATTGTTACAGTTCATTATTATAATACAACATGCTACATTATTACAGTTCATTATTATAATACAACATGCTACATTGTTACAGTTCATTATTATAATACAACATGCTACATTGTTACAGTTCATTATTATAATACAACATGCTACATTGTTACAGTTCATTATTATAATACAACATGCTACATTATTACTGTTCATTATTATAGTAGAACATGCTACATTGTTCCAGTTCATTATTATAATACAACATGCTACATTGTTACAGTTCATTATTATAATACAACATGCTACATTGTTACAGTTCATTATTATAATACAACATGCTACATTGTTACAGTTCATTATTATAATACAACATGCTACATTGTTACAGTTCATTATTATAATACAACATGCTACATTATTACTGTTCATTATTATAGTAGAACATGCTACATTGTTACAGTTCATTATTATAATACAACATGCTACATTGTTACAGTTCATTATTATAATACAACATGCTACATTGTTACAGTTCATTATTATAATACAACATGCTACATTATTACAGTTCATTATTATAATACAACATGCTACATTGTTACAGTTCATTATTATAGAACAACATGCTACATTGTTACAGTTCATTATTATAGAACAACATGCTACATTGTTACAGTTCATTATTATAATACAACATGCTACATTATTACAGTTCATTATTATAGTAGAACATGCTACATTGTTACAGTTCATTATTATAATACAACATGCTACATTGTTACAGTTCATTATTATAATACAACATGCTACATTGTTACAGTTCATTATTATAATACAACATGCTACATTGTTACAGTTCATTATTATAATACAACATGCTACATTGTTACAGTTCATTATTATAATACAACATGCTACATTATTACTGTTCATTATTATAGTAGAACATGCTACATTGTTACAGTTCATTATTATAATACAACATGCTACATTGTTACAGTTCATTATTATAATACAACATGCTACATTGTTACAGTTCATTATTATAATACAACATGCTACATTGTTACAGTTCATTATTATAATACAACATGCTACATTGTTACAGTTCATTATTATAATACAACATGCTACATTGTTACAGTTCATTATTATAATACAACATGCTACATTATTACAGTTCATTATTATAATACAACATGCTACATTGTTACAGTTCATTATTATAATACAACATGCTACATTGTTACAGTTCATTATTATAATACAACATGCTACATTGTTACAGTTCATTATTATAATACAACATGCTACATTGTTACAGTTCATTATTATAATACAACATGCTACATTATTACAGTTCATTATTATAATACAACATGCTACATTGTTACAGTTCATTATTATAGAACAACATGCTACATTGTTACAGTTCATTATTATAGAACAACATGCTACATTGTTACAGTTCATTATTATAATACAACATGCTACATTATTACAGTTCATTATAGTAGAACAACATGCTACATTGTTACAGTTAATGTTTCTCTGAATATTTATTTTCACTCTGGTTTAATTTTGTCATTTTATGAGATCACTTATTAAGACAGCTAATGGAGAAAAGGGCTCTTGTTTCACTGTGTAACCTAAACTTATATTTGCTAATGTTTAAATCATTATTGGTGTCAGATGAAGGGTGTTATTTCACTGATCTGATTAGCGTAGCCAACTCATTTAGCCCCGGGGCAGCTTTTGGTTTTCAACGAGGTCTGGAGGGCCGCAGTGAAAATGTCCTCGCTGTCAAAATGCGGGCGGGATTGTACTCCCTCACGTGTACGTTTTGATTCCCCTGGTCAACATGGTGTTTCTGTGGTTATAGAGTCTATAGCAGCTACTCTGTGGTGTGTTTCCCAGAGCAGAGCTGGGATTAGGTCCAGAGCTGCAGTATCAAAGCTCAGGTCACTCACACCTTCAGTACAGACCTGTCTATATGGACACCCACAAGGGTGAGAGATGGATGTTGGCTGACCTGGTGTGTGTGTGTGTGTGTGTATATACAGTGATAGTTTGTTTGGCCTGCGTGTCTCCACAGCTCAGCGGTCGTCGTGGTAACTCATCATTAGGTCATTAATAGAAGCCGTGGCGACGGCTGGGTGTAATCGTCTCCCTCCCTCCATCTCTGGCCATGGTATTTACCATTGCTTCACTGATTGCCAGGTCTGTTCCCTCAAGGGGCTGTTATAGATATTTCTAGTTAGTTTTTAGTGGGGGAAAAAGCAAATTATTGGCCAATGAGAACTACCTCTTTAGTCATACTGTATAGGGCAGTGTGTGTGTGTGTGGATACATAGCTAACTAAATAGACTGCAGGCAGGGCGGAAGCCATACTGAGCCAGTCTCCACACCAGGTATTTGAAATTATTTAAAAATATTTTATTTGTGCGTGATTGAGCTAGCCTGTTGTAATGGGGGGAAAAATGGAACAGTCCAAAATGTATAAACCCTGACCTACCTGGCACTCCAGGCAGTATTTAAAAGATTTCAAATAGTATTTGAACCCCATGGTTTGCTCAGCAGTCCAGCAATCAATCAATCAATCAATCAATCAAATGTATTTATAAAGCCCTTTTTACGTCAGCCGATGTCCCAAAGTGTTGTACAGAAACCCAGCCTAAAACCCCAAACAACAAGCAATGCAGATGTAGAAGCATCTTGGCTAGGAAAAACTCCATAGAAAGGCCAGAACCTAGGAAGAAACCTAGAGAGGAACCAGGCTCTGAGGGGTGGCCAGTCTTCTGGCCGTGCCGGGTTGAGATTGGCAGAGGCCTCAACACTGTGGGCCCTCTTCAAAAGTAGTGCACTATATAGATTATAAGGTGCCATTTGGGACAGAATTAAGTGCCTTGTGGCGTAGTCGGCTGGTGGACATTTTTCCCCTCTCAAAATTACCTTTCACTCACTAAGTGTGATTACAGTACATTATGTTTATATCCCCAGATAATTTGAACTATTAAATTAATTTTTTTGATACCTCAATTATATAGGTGTTGAGGTAGTTTATATATTGAGGTATTATTTGGGGAATGTCCACTTACTAATTTGCAGCTCCTGACCAGAAATGTAAATGTAAGGTTTTGAATGATTATCCTGTCATTAATGTCTCTTTCTCTGTCTTTTATCCACAGCTTTTCCTGAAACACTGGGGTTGTTGGTGTGGCTGAATTTTCCCTGGATTTGATTGGTCAATTCAGAAGACTGAAGCCCAGGCTGACAGTCTACCTTTCACGGAGGCCCAGCCGTGAGAGGACTGAGGAAGGCACGTGGCGAATCATGACCGCGGACAAAGACAAGCCAGACAGGGAGAAGGACAGGGACAGAGACCGAGACAGGGAGAGGGACAGAGAGAGGGACAGAGACCGGGACAAGAGGGACAAAGCATCCAGGGAGAGCGAGAGCTCACGACCACGCCCGTAGCTGCACGCTGGAGGGCGGAGCTAAGAACTACGCGGAGAGTGAGGACGAGGATAACGAGAACAGGGGAGGGGCCGGGGCAGTAGGCGGGGTCAACATGGGGATGGGGGAGGAGTCAGGGAAGAAGGGAAAGAAGAAGATGATCAAGAAGAAGTCGAGGTATGAACGGATGGAGAACGGAGAGATCACTTCCTTCATTACTGAAGACGATGTTGTTTACAGACCAGGCGGTAAGTTCAATTCATCGCTAAGTCAGTAAGGCTCTTCATCTCTTTGGCAACAAATATCACACTATAGTGTTTGCTTTTCTCCGATGTGATTCTCCTGAAAGACGCTTCAGTCCAAGAGATACAGGCTAGGCCTGTAGAGAAATACATATATATATATATATTTTTGTTGTTTGTCAACAGCTAATTCAGAGTTGATTGCTTTAACTAGCCTAATTCCGTGGCATATTTTTTTGATAACTGAGTCAAATTAATGAAATCTGGTCACATTTCACAGAAAAGAAAAGAAGCAGAGTTTAGTCTGACGTTATAGCATGGGGTTTAGTATGGGGTTTAGTATGGCGTTATAGCATGGGGTTTAGTATGGCGTTATAGCATGGGGTTTTAGTATCTGGGGTTTAGTATGGCGTTATAGCATGGGGTTTAGTATATAGCGTTATAGTATGGGGTTTAGTATGGCGTTATAGTATGGGGTTTAGTCTGGCGTTATAGCATGGGGTTTAGTATGGGGTTTAGTCGTTATAGTATGGGGTTTAGTATGGCGTTATAGCATGGGGTTTAGTATGGCGTTATAGTATGGGGTTTAGTCTGGCGTTATAGCATGGGGTTTAGTATGGGGTTTAGCTGGGGTTTATAGCATGGGGTTTAGTATGGCGTTATAGTATGGGGTTTAGTATGGCGTTATAGTATGGGGTTTAGTATGGCGTTATAGTATGGGGTTTAGTATGGGGGTTTAGTCGTTATAGCATGGGGTTTAGTATGGCGTTATAGTATGGGGTTTAGTATGGCGTTATAGCATGGGGTTTAGTCTGGCGTTATAGTATGGGGTTTAGTCTGACGTTATAGTATGGGGTTTAGTATGGCGTTATAGCATGGGGTTTAGTCTGGCGTTATAGTATGGGGTTTAGTATGGCGTTATAGCATGGGGTTTAGTCTGGGGTTTAGTCGTTATAGTATGGGGGTTTAGTATGGCGTTATAGCATGGGGTTTAGTATGGCGTTATAGTATGGGGTTTAGTATGGCGTTATAGCATGGGGTTTAGTCTGACGTTATAGCATGGGGTTTAGTCTGGCGTTATAGCATGGGGTTTAGTCTGGCGTTATAGCATGGGGTTTAGTATGGCGTTATAGCATGGGGTTTAGTATGGCGTTATAGCATGGGGTTTAGTATGGCGTTATAGCATGGGGTTTAGTATGGCGTTATAGCATGGGGTTTAGTATGGCGTTATAGCATGGGGTTTAGTATGGCGTTATAGCATGGGGTTTAGTCTGACGTTATAGCATGGGGTTTTAGTATGGCGTTATAGCATGGGGTTTAGTCTGGCGTTATAGCATGGGGTTTAGTATGGCGTTATAGCATGGGGTTTAGTCTGACGTTTAGCGTTATAGTATGGGGTTTAGTATGGCGTTATAGCATGGGGTTTAGTCTGGCGTTATAGCATGGGGTTTAGTATGGCGTTATAGCATGGGGTTTAGTCTGACGTTATAGTATGGGGTTTAGTCTGACGTTATAGTATGGGGTTTAGTATGGCGTTATAGCATGGGGTTTAGTCTGGCGTTATAGTATGGGGTTTAGTATGGCGTTATAGCATGGGGTTTAGTATGGCGTTATAGTATGGGGTTTAGTATGGCGTTATAGTATGGGGTTTAGTATGGCGTTATAGTATGGGGTTTAGTATGGCGTTATAGCATGGGTCTGACGTTTAGTATGGCGTTATAGCATGGGGTTTAGTATGGCGTTATAGCATGGGGTTTAGTATGGCGTTATAGCATGGGGTTTAGTCTGGCGTTATAGCATGGGGTTTAGTATGGCGTTATAGCATGGGGTTTAGTATGGCGTTATAGCATGGGGTTTAGTATAGCATGCGTTATAGTATGGGGTTTAGTATGGCGTTATAGCATGGGGTTTAGTATGGCGTTATAGCATGGGGTTTAGTATGGCGTTATAGCATGGGGTTTAGTATGGCGTTATAGCATGGGGTTTAGTCTGGCGTTATAGCATGGGGTTTAGTATGGCGTTATAGTATGGGGTTTAGTATGGCGTTATAGCATGGGGTTTAGTCTGACGTTATAGCATGGGGTTTAGTATGGCGTTATAGCATGGGGTTTAGTATGGCGTTATAGCATGGGGTTTAGTCTGGCGTTATAGCATGGGGTTTAGTCTGGCGTTACGTTATAGCATGGGGTTTAGTATGGCGTTATAGCATGGGGTTTAGTATGGCGTTATAGCATGGGGTTTAGTATGGCGTTATAGCATGGGGTTTAGTATGGCGTTATAGCATGGGGTTTAGTATGGCGTTATAGCATGGGGTTTAGTATGGCGTTATAGCATGGGGTTTAGTATGGCGTTATAGCATGGGGTTTAGTATGGCGTTATAGTTATATCATGGGGTTTAGTCTGGCGTTATAGCATGGGGTTTAGTATGGCGTTATAGCATGGGGTTTAGTCTGACGTTATAGCATGGGGTTTAGTCTGGCGTTATAGTATGGGGTTTAGTCTGGCGTTATAGTATGGGGTTTAGTATGGCGTTATAGCATGGGGTTTAGTCTGACGTTATAGCATGGGGTTTAGTATGGCGTTATAGCATGGGGTTTAGTCTGGCGTTATAGTATGGGGTTTAGTATGGCGTTATAGCATGGGGTTTAGTCTGGCGTTATTCATGGGGTTTAGTATGGCGTTATAGCATGGGGTTTAGTCTGGCGTTATAGCATGGGGTTTAGTATGGCGTTATAGCATGGGGTTTAGTCTGGCGTTATAGCATGGGGTTTAGTATGGCGTTATAGCATGGGGTTTAGTATGGCGTTATAGCATGGGGTTTAGTCTGGCGTTATAGCATGGGGTTTAGTATGGTGTTATAGCATGGGGTTTAGTATGGCGTTATAGCATGGGGTTTAGTATGGCGTTATAGCATGGGGTTTTAGTCTGACGTTATAGCATGGGGTTTAGTATGGCGTTATAGCATGGGGTTTAGTCTGGCGTTATAGCATGGGGTTTAGTATGGCGTTATAGCATGGGGTTTAGTCTGACGTTATAGTATGGGGTTTAGTATGGCGTTATAGCATGGGGTTTAGTCTGGCGTTATAGCATGGGGTTTAGTATGGCGTTATAGCATGGGGTTTAGTCTGACGTTATAGTATGGGGTTTAGTATGGCGTTATAGCATGGGGTTTAGTATGGCGTTATAGCATGGGGTTTAGTATGGCGTTATAGCATGGGGTTTAGTATGGCGTTATAGCATGGGGTTTAGTATGGCGTTATAGCATGGGGTTTAGTATGGCGTTATATCATGGGGTTTAGTATGGCATGGGGTTATAGCATGGGGTTTAGTCTGGCGTTATAGCATGGAGTTTAGTCTGACGTTATAGCATGGGGTTTAGTCTGGCGTTATAGCATGGGGTTTAGTCTGGCGTTATAGCATGGGGTTTAGTCTGACGTTATAGTATGGGGTTTAGTCTGACGTTATAGCACGGGGTTTAGTCTGACGTTATAGTATAGGCCTGAATTATGTTTTTTTTTCTTTTAAAAGACAGGCTCTTGATATCTTTGTTTTTCTGATGCTAAGACCTCTCCAGGGTTTGGGTCTAGACCGCTCCAGGGTTTGGGTCTAGCCCCTCCAGGGTTTGGGTCTAGCCCCCTCCAGGGTTTGGGTCTAGCCCCCTCCAGGGTTTGGGTCTAGCCCCCTCCAGGGTTTGGGTCTAGCCCCTCCAGGGTTTGGGTCTAGCCCCCTCCAGGGTTTGGGTCTAGCCCCTCCAGGGTTTGGGTCTAGCCCCCTCCAGGGTTTGGGTCTAGCCCCTCCAGGGTTTGGGTCTAGCCCCCTCCAGGGTTTGGGTCTAGCCCCTCCAGGGTTTGGGTCTAGCCCCCTCCAGGGTTTGGGTCTAGCCCCCAGGGTTTGGGTCTCCAGGGTTTGGGTCTAGCCCCCTCCAGGGTTTGGGTCTAGCCCCCTCCAGGGTTTGGGTCTAGCCCCCTCCAGGGTTTGGGTCTAGCTCCTCCAGGGTTTGGGTCTAGCCCCCTCCAGGGTTTGGGTCTAGCCCTCTCTAGGGTTTGGGTCTAGCCCTCTCCAGGGTTTGGGTCTCGCCCCTCCAGGGTTTGGGGTTAGCCCTCTCCAGGTTTTGGCTGGGATGTTGGTACAAATCAATGTTTAGTTTAGTTTGCTTTGTGAAGTCTTGCTCTAGTTGTTCAGTCTAAACTTCACAGTTGAATAAACAGTTTACAGCACTCTTAGTGTAGAGAATGAGTGGTTCTGAGGTAAATGATCTGTATTAGTGTAGAGAATGAGTGGTTCTGAGGTAAATGATCTGTATTAGTGTAGAGAATGAGTGCTTCTGAGGTAAATTATCTGTATTGGTGTAGAGAATGAGTGGTTCTGAGGTAATGATCTGTATTGGTGTAGAGAATGAGTGGTTCTGAGGTAAATGATCTGTATTAGTGTAGAGAATGAGTGCTTCTGAGCTAAATGATCTGTATTGGTGTAGAGAATGAGTGGTTCTGAGGTAAATGATCTGTATTGGTGTAGAGAATGAGTGGTTCTTATCTATTACTTAGTGTGGAGGGAGAATAAAAGGAGAGACAGATTGCTTCCCAAATTGCACCCTATTCCCTATATAGTGTACTACTACAGAACCATATGGGCCTTGGTCAAAAGTAATGTTTAGGGAATAGGGTGAAATTTGATACACAGCCATAACCTTTTCCCCGACTGTAAACACAGCCTCTTCTTCACCTGCTGTTTTTATAAATTGCTTGAAAAGCAGACTGAGGGGAGAGTGTGTCATCATCACGCTCTGTTTATACTGACGGGAGGGAGGAGAAAAAGGTCAAGTAGCTAACATTGTGCTGCGCTGTGGTCGCTGCAATGTTTAGTTATTTAATACGAACACAGAACATTTCTACAGTCAAGATGTTCCTCCTCAAGTACTATCCCCTCCCCTGTAACTGACCACTATTTCAAATTAATTGTATTAATTCAAATGTATGTTTTGGCGCGCTGTTCCAAATCTCTGTATTCCAACAATATTTTTTGTTTTTATCAGCATTTATGTCCGCTTGTTGTTCTCATATTGTCTTTTTGGTCTCTTCTGCTGTGACTGTGTGACAGACACCAAGCCCCCTCCCTCATTGAGACATTGTTTTACTGTAATAGAGAACTTTTCTAACGATACCGTGTATCTCTGTCATTATCCGTGAGGTCATTTAGTTCACTACATTATGTCTGTCGGTATCCGTGAGATCATTTAGTTCATTCCATTATCTCTGTCGGTATCCGTGAGGTCATTTAGTTCACTACATTATCTTTGTCGGTATCTGTGAGTTCCGCTAGTTCACAACATTATCTCTGTCGGTATCCGTGAGGTCCGTTAGTTCACTACATTATCTCTGTCGGTATCCGTGAGGTCATTTAGTTCACTACATTATCTCTGTCGGTATCCGTGAGGTCGTTTAGTTAACTACATTATCTCTGTCGGTATCTGTGAGATCGTTTAGTTCACTACATTGTCTCTGTCGGTATCCGTGAGGTCCTTTAGTTCACTACATTATCTCTGTCGGTATCCGTGAGGTCCTTTAGTTCACTACATTATCTCTGTCGGTATCCGTGAGGTCCTTTAGTTCACTACATTATCTCTGTCGGTATCCGTGAGGTCCGTTAGTTCACTACATTATCTCTGTCGGTATCAGTGAGGTCCGTTAGTTCACTACATTATCTCTGTCGGTATCAGTGAGGTCCGTTAGTTCACTACATTATCTCTGTCGGTATCCGTGAGGTCCGTTAGTTCACTACATTATCTCTGTCGGTATCCGTGAGGTCCGTTAGTTCAGTACGTTATCTCTGTCGGTATCCGTGAGGTCATTTAGTTCACTACATTATCCCTGTCGGTATCCGTGAGGTCATTTAGTTCACTACATTATCTCTGTCGGTATCCGTGAGGTCCTTTAGTTCACTACATTATCTCTGTCGGTATCAGTGAGGTCCGTTAGTTCACTACATTATCTCTGTCGGTATCCGTGAGGTCCGTTAGTTCACTACATTATCTCTGTCGGTATCCGTGAGGTCATTGAAAAAGCCATCACTCTCTCCTGGTCCTGTTCCTGACATGTTCCTTAAAACACATGCATACGCACACACACTGACATGCATAACATTGACTCCATTAAACCTGCTCTGTCTGAATTTAATGTTTAAAAGAGTTAGAGAGCAGGATGAGAGGGGAGAGAGAGAGCAGGATGAGAGAGAGGGGAGAGAGAGCAGGATGAGAGAGAGGGGAGAGAGAGCAGGATGAGAGAGAGGGGAGAGAGAGCAGGATGAGAGAGAGGGGGAGAGAGAGCAGGATGAGAGAGGGAGAGAGAGCAGGATGAGAGAGGGGAGAGAGAGCAGGATGAGAGAGAGGGGAGAGAGAGCAGGATGAGAGAGAGGGAGAGAGAGAGCGGGAGAGAGAGCAGGATGAGAGAGAGGGGAGAGAGCAGGTTGAGAGAGGGGAGAGAGAGCAGGATGAGAGAGAGGGAGAGAGAGCAGGATGAGAGAGAGGGGAGAGAGAGCAGGATGAGAGAGGGGAGAGAGAGCAGGATGAGAGAGGGGAGAGAGAGCAGGATGAGAGAGAGGGGAGAGAGCAGGATGAGAGAGAGGGAGAGAGCAGGATGAGAGAGAGGGGAGAGAGAGAGAGCAGGATGAGAGAGAGGGGAGAGAGAGGGGAGAGAGAGAGCAGGATGAGAGAGAGCAGGATGAGAGAGAGCAGGATGAGAGAGAGCAGGATGAGAGAGAGCAGGATGAGAGAGAGCAGGATGAGAGAGAGCAGGATGAGAGAGAGCAGGATGAGAGAGAGGGAGAGAGCAGGAGGGGAGAGAGGGGAGAGAGAGCAGGATGAGAGAGAGGGGAGAGGGAGAGCAGGATGAGAGAGATGGGAGAGGGAGAGCAGGATGAGAGAGAGGGGAGAGAGCAGGATGAGAGAGAGGGGAGAGAGAGCAGGATGAGAGAGCAGGATGAGGGGAGGGGAGAGCAGGATGAGAGAGAGGGGAGAGAGGGGAGAGGGAGAGCAGGATGAGAGAGAGGGGAGAGGGAGAGCAGGATGAGAGAGAGGGGGAGAGGGAGAGCATGATGAGAGAGAGGGGAGAGGGAGAGCAGGGTGAGAGAGAGCAGGGTGAGAGAGAGAGGGAGAGATCGAGAGGGGAGAAAGAGCAGAGCTCAGCTCACTACTGCTTTGTTTCCTGTTCAACCATGCAGACAGTCACTTCAATAATATGTTCACAAGACGGTCACAGGTTTTCTTTCTTGGTGCCAGAGATAATATGTATATATTCCTAGACGGTGATTGAACGTAGAACAAGCTGCAGTAATGTTACATAAAGATATTTCTGCTTCCTGCTTTGAAACAGTTTCTCCTCCAATTAGTATTCTAGTGAAACCTGACTGGACTGATGTCCTTTATAAACACACACACTCACTCACACACACACTCACACACACACACACACACACTCACACACACACACACACACACACACACTCACTCACTCACACACACACACACACACACACACACACACACACACACACACACACACACACACACACACACACACACACACACACACACACACACACACACACACACACACACACACACACACACACACACACACACACACACACACACACACAATTAACGTAGGGGTGCATAATGTTCTGTTGATACCTCATCCTCCATGTATCTCTGTAGGAACAGAACTGTGTGGATTAGAGTTGGGGCTGGACACACACACACCTCAGGCATTTACTCAGCTGCTGCCATTTCTCAACAGAGCTCTTTTTACATGAACTGAACTTTGCCGTGTGTGTGTACAGTGTGTGTGTGTGTGTGTGGTTTAATTAAGTGTGTGTTTCCTGGACATTTGCAGCAGCCTTACTGTGATCAAATGTGTTTTGAGACCTAAACAGGCCATATCCTGGTCTAGATTATACCTGGCTAGGTGTTAAACCTCTTTATCCTGGTCTAGATTATACCTGGCTAGGTGTTAAACCTCTTTATCCTGGTCTAGATTATACCTGGCTAGGTGTTAAACCTCTTTATCCTGGTCTCGATTATACCTGGCTAGGTGTTAAACCTCTTTATCCTGGTCTAGATTATACCTGGCTAGGTGTTAAACCTCTATATCCTGGTCTAGATTATACCTGGCTAGGTGTTAAACCTCTTTATCCTGGTCTAGATTATACCTGGCTAGGTGTTAAACCTCTTTATCCTGGTCTAGATTATACCTGGCTAGGTGTTAAACCTCTTTATCCTTGTCTAGATTATACCTGGCTAGGTGTTAAACCTCTTTATCCTGGTCTAGATTATACCTGGCTAGGTGTTAAACCTCTTTATCCTGGTCTAGATTATACCTGGCTAGGTGTTAAACCTCTTTATCCTGGTCTAGATTATACCTGGCTAGGTGTTAAACCTCTTTATCCTGGTCTAGATTATACCTGGCTAGGTGTTAAACCTCTTTATCCTGGTCTAGATTATACCTGGCTAGGTGTTAAACCTCTTTATCCTGGTCTAGATTATACCTGGCTAGGTGTTAAACCTCTTTATCCTGGTCTAGATTATACCTGGCTAGGTGTTAAACCTCTTTATCCTGGTCTAGATTATACCTGGCTAGGTGTTAAACCTCTTTATCCTGGTCTAGATTATACCTGGCTAGGTGTTAAACCTCTTTATCCTGGTCTATAGTGGCACACAATATGGACAACTGACCCCTGGAGAGGGATTTAAACAGACCTAGAAAGATGGGGAGAGGGAAAGGGAGGGAGAGAGGGAAAGGGAGGGGGAGAGGGAAAGGGATGGGGAGAGGGAAAGGGATGGGGAGAGGGAAAGGGAGGGAGAGAAGAGAGACAGTGAGGGAGGGAAAGGGATGGGGAGAGGGAAAGGGATGGGGAGAGGGAAAGGGATGGAGAGAGGGAAAGGGATGGGGAAAGGGATGGGGAGAGGGAAAGGGAAAGGGAGGGAGAGAGGGAAAGGGATGGGGAGAGGGAAAGGGAGGGAGAGAGGGAAAGGGATGGGGAGAGGGAAAGGGAGGGAGAGAGGGAAAGGGATGGAGAGAAGAGAGACAGTGAGGGAGGGAGAGAAGAGAGACAGTGAGGGAGGGAGAGACAGTGAGGGAGGGAGAGAAGAGAGACAGTGAGGGAGGGAGAGACAGTGAGTGAGGGAGGGAGAGAAGAGAGACATTGAGGGAGGGAGAGACAGTGAGGGAGGGAGAGAAGAGAGACAGTGAGGGAGGGAGAGAAGAGAGACGGTGAGGGAGGGAGAGAAGAGAGACAGTGAGGGAGGGAGAGAAGAGAGACAGTGAGGGAGGGAGAGAAGAGAGACAGTGAGGGAGGGAGAGAAGAGAGACATTGAGGGAGGGAGAGACAGTGAGGGAGGGAGAGAAGAGAGACAGTGAGGGAGGGAGAGAAGAGAGACAGTGAGGGAGGGAGAGAAGAGAGACAGTGAGGGAGGGAGAGAAGAGAGACAGTGAGGGAGGGAGAGAAGAGAGACAGTGAGGGAGGGAGAGAAGAGAGACAGTGAGGGAGGGAGAGAAGAGAAGAGAGACAGTGTGGGAAGGTGGACAGTGCGGGAAGGTGGACAGTGCGGGAAGGTGGACAGTGCGAGAAGATAAGACAGAGGGAGAGGAGATTAAAGACAGTGAGTGAACTAGAGGTTTGTGAATAATGAAACACCTCTTCAATTGCTATTGTCACAGAGCCTGACAAACATACAACTCTGAACACACACACACACACACACACACACACACACACAGTAGATCCCTCTGTCTGCTTAGTGTTTTATCCTAGAGAGATGCAAGTGGTTCTGCAGGGACACCTGGTGTGCATTGATTGGCTAGATGGGGTGGAGAGGAGGGACAAGGAGATGACAGGATGTGTGTGTGTGCTGTTTTCAGACCGAGTAGTGCTCTGTGATACAACTGTGCGTGTGTGTGCTGCATTCAGACTGAATAGTGCTCTGTGATGTGTGTGTGTGTGTGTGTGTGTGTGTGTGTGTGTGTGTGTGTGTGTGTGTGTGTGTGTGTGTGTGTGTGTGTGTGTGTGTGTGTGTGTGTGCGCTTTCTTTGCTCTGACGGAGGAGTGGAGAGAGGAGACCATTTGTATGGCAGGCAGCTGGGGTGAACAGGCAGTTTTACACACACACACACACACACACACACACACACACACACACACACCACACACACACACTGAGCGCCGACCTGTGCGATCGATCAGGCGTTTGAGTAGCTCTCCTCCAGGCTGCTTTAAAGGATATTGTCTAGACACACCCCAGCTTATAGATCCACACTGGAGATTATATACACACACACACACACACACAGCTCTGCCTTGCGCTGGGGGATCAATAGGAGACACCTTGAAACACACTCTCACAGTATGTACGCCGAAACACACACACACCCACCCCCTTTGTCCTGGGTTTTAGCTGGCTAAGCTAACAGCTCTCCACTGCAGTAGGGATGTTGGCACTGCGGCTGCAGGATACCAGTACCATGCTGCTGACTGGCTGGGGTTTCAAATGGAGAGCTCAGACAGCTAATGGAAACCACCTGCCTCCTCCTGCTCTTCCTCCTCTCCTCTCTCTATTCCTCCTCTCTCTATTCCTCTCCTTCCTCTCTTCCTCTCCTTCTCCCCCTCTCCTCTCTTTGTCCCCCTCTCCTTTCTTCCTCTCTTTGTCCCCCTCTCCTCTCTTTGTCCCCCTCTCCTCTCTTTGTCCCCCTCTCCTCTCTTTGTCCCCCTCTCCTCTCCCTCCTTTCTTCCTCTCTTTGTCCCCCTCTCCTCTCTTTGTCCCCCTCTCCTCTCTTTGTCCCCTCTCCTCTCTTTGTCCCCCTCTCCTCTCTTTGTCCCCCTCTCCTCTCTTTGTCCCCCTCTCCTCTCTTTGTCCCCCCTCTCCTCTCTTTGTCCCCCTCTCCTCTCTTTGTCCTCCTCTCCTCTCTTTGTCCTCCTCTCCTCTCTTTGTCCCCCTCTCCTCTCTTTGTCCCCCTCTCCTCTCTTTGTCCCCCTCTCCTCTCTTTGTCCTCCTCTCTTTGTCCCCCTCTCCTCTCTTTGTCCTCCTCTCTTTGTCCCCCTCTCCTCTCTTTGTCCCCCTCTCCTCTCTTTGTCCTCCTCTCTTTGTCCCCCTCTCCTCTCTTTGTCCCCCTCTCCTCTCTTTGTCCCCCTCTCCTCTCTTTGTCCCCCTCTCCTCTCTTTGTCCCCCTCTCCTCTCTTTGTCCCCCTCTCTTTGTCCTCCTCTCTTTGTCCTCCTCTCTTTGTCCCCCTCTCCTCTCTTTGTCCCCCTCTCCTCTCTTTGTCCCCCTCTCTTTGTCCCCCTCTCCTCTCTTTGTCCCCCTCTCCTCTCTTTGTCCCCCTCTCCTCTTTGTCCCCCTCTCCTCTCTTCCCCTCCTTGCTCCCCCTCTTGTCTCCAACATGGCAGCCTCCCTCTGGTGACCAAACGAGGCTGTTAATTGTCCGAGGAAGGCAGGAGGAGAGTGTTTATGGTGAAGCGCTGTGGAAGCATTGAGTCTGCCTCAGGTTTAAAGAGGTACAGATGATTTGTGTGAAAAGCTGACATGTGGAATTATTTTAAGATGGTCACGGGCGGCAGGTAGCCTAGTGGTTAGAGCGTTGGACTAGTAACCGAAAGTTTGCAAGATTGAATCCCCCCGAGCTGACAAGGTAAAAATCTGTCATTCTGCCCCTGAACAAGGCAGTTAACCCACCGTTCCAAGGCTGACTTGCCTAGTTAAATAAAGCTAAAACAAATATTATAAATCATTTATCTATTTGATTTTGATTTTTAGGACCCCTTTAGGTATAAAAATAAATATATATATATATTAGAAAAAATGATTTGATAAAATATTGTTATTTGACCTTTACTACTAAAGGCCATAGAAACACATTGAATAACACGTTCAGAAATGACAAAACACACGGTCACAAACTAAGTCAGGAAGAACACGGTCATACAAACTAAGTCAGGAGGAACACGGTCACAAACTAAGTCAGGAAGAACACGGTCATACAAACTAAGTCAGGAGGAACACGGTCATACAAACTAAGTCAGGAAGAACACGGTCACAAACTAAGTCAGGAGGAACACGGTCACAAACTAAGTCAGGAGGAACACGGTCACAAACTAAGTCAGGAGGAACACGGTCACAAACTAAGTCAGGAGGAACACGGTCATACAAACTAAGTCAGGAAGAACACGGTCACAAACTAAGTCAGGAGGAACACGGTCACAAACTAAGTCAGGAGGAACACGGTCATACAAACTAAGTCAGGAGGAACACGGTCACAAACTAAGTCAGGAGGAACACGGTCACAAACTAAGTCAGGAGGAACACGGTCACAAACTAAGTCAGGAGGAACACGGTCATACAAACTAAGTCAGGAGGAACACGGTCACAAACTAAGTCAGGAGGAACACGGTCATACAAACTAAGTCAGGAGGAACACGGTCACAAACTAAGTCAGGAGGAACACGGTCACAAACTAAGTCAGGAGGAACACGGTCACAAACTAAGTCAGGAGGAACACGGTCATACAAACTAAGTCAGGAGGAACACGGTCACAAACTAAGTCAGGAGGAACACGGTCACAAACTAAGTCAGGAGGAACACGGTCATACAAACTAAGTCAGGAGGAACACGGTCATACAAACTAAGTCAGGAGGAACACGGTCACAAACTAAGTCAGGAGGAACACGGTCATACAAACTAAGTCAGGAGGAACACGGTCACAAACTAAGTCAGGAGGAACACGGTCACAAACTAAGTCAGGAGGAACACGGTCACAAACTAAGTCAGGAGGAACACGGTCATACAAACTAAGTCAGGAGGAACACGGTCATACAAACTAAGTCAGGAAGAACACGGTCATACAAACTAAGTCAGGAGGAACACGGTCACAAACTAAGTCAGGAGGAACACGGTCACAAACTAAGTCAGGAAGAACACGGTCATACAAACTAAGTCAGGAGGAACACGGTCATACAAACTAAGTCAGGAGGAACACGGTCACAAACTAAGTCAGGAGGAACACGGTCACAAACTAAGTCAGGAGGAACACGGTCACAAACTAAGTCAGGAGGAACACGGTCACAAACTAAGTCAGGAGGAACACGGTCACAAACTAAGTCAGGAGGAACACGGTCACAAACTAAGTCAGGAGGAACACGGTCACAAACTAAGTCAGGAAGAACACGGTCACAAACTAAGTCAGGAGGAACACGGTCACAAACTAAGTCAGGAGGAACACGGTCACAAACTAAGTCAGGAGGAAAACGGTCACAAACTAAGTCAGGAGGAACACGGTCACAAACTAAGTCAGGAGGAACACGGTCACAAACTAAGTCAGGAGGAACACGGTCACAAACTAAGTCAGGATAAAAAAATAAAAATAATATTTTCCCACATTTAACTCCATTTTACTGGGTAGGCACAAAACAACCTCCATACTGATATGTTTTTAAGCCGGTAGTGGTGACCAGTCCCCCGACCAGTCCCCTGACTAGTCCCTGGGGGACTGACAAACCAGAGCTGGGGGGGCTGACAAACCAGAGCTGTAGGTTGGCCGTCTTCCAAAGCAGATGTGGAAGGGCCACTAACAGATGTGGAAGGACCACTAGCAGATGTGGAAGGACCACTAGCAGATGTGGAAGGACCACTAGCAGATGTGGAAGGACCACTAGCAGATTTGGAAACCCAACTAACAGATGTGGAAGGACCACTAGCAGATGTGGAAACCCAACTAACAGATGTGGAAGGACCACTAGCAGATGTGGAAGGGCCACTAGCAGATGTGGAAACCCAACTAACAGATGTGGAAGGACCACTAGCAGATGTGGAAACCCAACTAACAGATGTGAAAGGGCCACTAACAGATGTGGAAGGACCACTAGCAGATGTGGAAGGACCACTAGCAGATGTGGAAACCCAACTAACAGATGTGGAAGGGCCACTAGCAGATGTGGAAGGGCCACTAGCAGATGTGGAAGGGCCACTAGCAGATGTGGAAGGGCCACTAGCAGATGTGGAAGGGCCACTAGCAGATGTGGAAGGGCCACTAGCAGATGTGGAAGGGCCACTAGCAGGTGTGGAAGGGCCACTAGCTGATGTGGAAGGGCCACTAGCTGATGTGGAAGGGCCACTAACAGATGTGGAAGGACCACTAGCAGATGTGGAAACCCAACTAACAGATGTGGAAGGACCACTAGCAGATGTGGAAACCCAACTAACAGATGTGGAAGGACCACTAGCAGATGTGGAAGGGCCACTAGCAGATGTGGAAACCCAACTAACAGATGTGGAAGGACCACTAGCAGATGTGGAAGGACCACTAGCAGATGTGGAAGGGCCACTAGCAGATGTGGAAGGACCACTAACACATGTGAAAGGGCCACTAGCAGATGTGGAAGGACCACTAGCAGATGTGGAAGGACCACTAGCAGATGTGGAAACCCAACTAACAGATGTGGAAACCCAACTAACAGATGTGGAAGGGCCACTAGCAGATGTGGAAGGGCCACTAGCAGATGTGGAAGGGCCACTAGCAGATGTGGAAGGGCCACTAGCAGATGTGGAAGGGCCACTAGCAGATGTGGAAGGGCCACTAGCAGATGTGGAAGGGCCACTAGCAGATGTGGAAGGGCCACTAGCAGATGTGGAAGGGCCACTAGCAGATGTGGAAGGGCCACTAGCAGATGTGGAAGGGCCACTAGCAGATGTGGAAGGGCCACTAGCAGATGTGGAAGGGCCACTAGCAGATGTGGAAGGGCCACTAGCTGATGTGGAAGGGCCACTAGCTGATGTGGAAGGGCCACTAGCTGATGTGGAAGGGCCACTAACTGATGTGGAAGGGCCACTAACAGATGTGGAAGGGCCACTAACAGATGTGGAAGTGCCACTAGCAGATGTGGAAGGGCCACTAGCAGATGTGGAAGGGCCACTAGCAGATGTGGAAGGGCCACTAACAGATGTGGAAGGGCCACTAGCAGATGTGGTGGATTGAGACGCAGCCCAAAAGATATCTCAACTTAAACCGACAGATAAATAAAACAACTGTTACTTACATTGATGCATCGGTGCAGCCGTCGACTCGAGGGGGCAGGGAACCGAGTGGTTAGGGCATTGGGCCTGTAACCGAAAGGGCATTGGGCCTGTAACCGAAAGGGCATTGGGCCTGTAACCGAAAGGGCATTGGGCCTGTAACCGAAAGGGCATTGGGCCTGTAACCGAAAGGGCATTGGGCTTGTAACCGAAAGGGCATTGGGCCAGTAACCGAAAGGGCATTGGGCCAGTAACCGAAAGGGCATTGGGCCAGTAATAAATGATTGATGGCCGTGGACCCCCAGAAGGTGTGACGTCACCATCTCACCATCTTTGTCTACTGTTATGTTCATACACTAAGGAATCTATTTCTGGCCCGTTCAAGCCGATAGGCTCCCTTTAGATGTGGCTGTGCCCAACCTTTTAAACCAAGTGCCGAACTGAAACGTGTTGCTGAAGTGACTCCACATCTCCACAGAGAGAGAGAGGGAGAGATGTATCAGAAATGTGTTGCTGAAGTGACTCCACATCTCCACAGAGAGAGGGAGAGACGTATCAGAAATGTGTTGCTGAAGTGACTCCACATCTCCACAGAGAGAGAGAGACGTATCAGAAACGTGTTGCTGAAGTGACTCCACATCTCCACAGAGAGAGAGACGTATCAGAAACGTGTTGCTGAAGTGACTCCACATCTCCACAGAGAGAGAGAGACGTATCAGAAACGTGTTGCTGAAGTGACTCCACATCTCCACAGAGAGAGAGACGTATCAGAAACGTGTTGCTGAAGTGACTCCACATCTCCACAGAGAGAGAGAGACGTATCAGAAACGTGTTGCTGAAGTGACTCCACATCTCCACAGAGAGAGAGAGACGTATCAGAAATGTGTTGCTGAAGTGACTCCACATCTCCACAGAGAGAGAGAGAGACGTATCAGAAACGTGTTGCTGAAGTGACTCCACATCTCCACAGAGAGAGAGAGACATATCAGAAACGTGTTGCTGAAGTGACTCCACATCTCCACAGAGAGAGAGAGACGTATCAGAAACGTGTTGCTGAAGTGACTCTACATCTCCACAGAGAGAGAGAGACGTATCAGAAATGTGTTGCTGAAGTGACTCCACATCTCCACAGAGAGAGAGAGACGTATCAGAAACGTGTTGCTGAAGTGACTCCACATCTCCACAGAGAGAGAGAGACGTATCAGAAACGTGTTGCTGAAGTGACTCCACATCTCCACAGAGAGAGAGAGACGTATCAGAAACGTGTTGCTGAAGTGACTCCACATCTCCACAGAGAGAGAGAGACGTATCAGAAACGTGTTGCTGAAGTGACTCCACATCTCCACAGAGAGAGAGAGACGTATCAGAAACGTGTTGCTGAAGTGACTCCACATCTCCACAGAGAGAGAGAGATCAGAAACGTGTTGCTGAAGTGACTCCACACCTCACAGAGAGAGAGACGTATCAGAAACGTGTTGCTGAAGTGACTCCACATCTCCACAGAGAGAGAGAGACGTATCAGAAACGTGTTGCTGAAGTGACTCCACATCTCCACAGAGAGAGAGAGACGTATCAGAAACGTGTTGCTGAAGTGACTCCACATCTCCACAGAGAGAGAGAGACGTATCAGAAACGTGTTGCTGAAGTGACTCCACATCTCCACAGAGAGAGAGAGACGTATCAGAAATGTGTTGCTGAAGTGACTCCACATCTCCACAGAGAGAGAGAGACGTATCAGAAATGTGTTGCTGAAGTGACTCCACATCTCCACAGAGAGAGAGAGACGTATCAGAAACGTGTTGCTGAAGTGACTCCACATCTCCACAGAGAGAGAGAGAGAGAGACGTATCAGAAATGTGTTGCTGAAGTGACTCCACATCTCCACAGAGAGAGAGAGAGACGTATCAGAAATGTGTTGCTGAAGTGACTCCACATCTCCACAGAGAGAGAGAGACGTATCAGAAACGTGTTGCTGAAGTGACTCCACATCTCCACAGAGAGAGAGAGAGAGACGTATCAGAAATGTGTTGTACGTGGTTTTATCCAAATGAGCCCAGATCTATTTTTAAAGACCTGGTTCACACAGAGCTGGTGTTGAGCCTGGAAGAGGGGCCTTGTCGTGACATCTAACCACCTACCATCAGACTGCAGATCAGACGAAGACTGGACTCTTCAAAGATCCTCTGTTCTGTTGCTTCCCTCGTCAGCTGCTCCACTGTGTAATTTCTGATCTGGGACCAGGTCCATCCGGTCCCTGTAATCCTGTTCATTATGACATAGATCAACTCTCCTTCTCTGAGAGAAGTGGGATCCCCCCCCCCCCCACAGCATCCCTGTGGCTCTATTATTGCATTCCACCAAATCTTTAATTTGAGGATAAGTAATCTGAGGGGCCTGCCAGCTCCCTGCTCTGTTGGTCTGAGGGGCCTGCCCTGCTCTGTTGGTCTGAGGGCCTGCCCTGCTCTGTTGGTCTGAGGGGCCTGCCCTGCTCTGTTGGTCTGAGGGGCCTGCCCTGCTCTGTTGGTCTGAGGGGCCTGCCCTGGTCTAAAGTAGTGCACTATATAGGGAATAGTGCTCTGGTCTAAAGTAGTGCACTATATAGGGAATAGGGCTCTGGTCTAAAGTAGTGCACTATATAGGGAATAGGGCTCTGGTCTAAAGTAGTGCACTATATAGGGAATAGGGCTCTGGTCTAAAGTAGTGCACTATATAGGGAACAGGGCTCTGGTCTAAAGTAGTGCACTATATAGGGAACAGGGCTCTGGTCTAAAGTAGTGCACTATATAGGGAATAGGGCTCTGGTCTAAAGTAGTGCACTATATAGGGAATAGGGCTCTGGTCTAAAGTAGTGCACTATATAGGGAACAGGGCTCTGGTCTAAAGTAGTGCACTATATAGGGAATAGGGCTCTGGTCTAAAGTAGTGCACTATATAGGGAATAGGGCTCTGGTCTAAAGTAGTGTACTATCTAGGGAATAGGGCTCTGGTCTAAAGTAGTGTACTATCTAGGGAATAGGGCTCTGGTCTAAAGTAGTGCACTATATAGGGAATAGGGCTCTGGTCTAAAGTAGTGCACTATATAGGGAATAGGGCCCTGGTCTAAAGTAGTGCACTATATAGGGAATAGGGCTCTGGTCTAAAGTAGTGCACTATATAGGAACAGGGCTCTGGTCTAAAGTAGTGCACTATATAGGGAACAGGGCTCTGGTCTAAAGTAGTGCACTATATAGGGAATGGGGCTCTGGTCTAAAGTAGTGCACTATATAGGGAACAGGGCTCTGGTCTAAAGTAGTGCACTATATAGGGAACAGGGCTCTGGTCTAAAGTAGTGTACTATATAGGGAATAGGGCTCTGGTCTATAGTAGTGCACTATATAGGGAATAGGGCCCTGGTCTAAAGTAGTGCACTATATAGGGAATAGGGCCCTGGTCTAAAGTAGTGCACTATATAGGGAATAGGGCTCTGGTCTAAAGTAGTGCACTATATAGGGAATAGGGCCCTGGTCTAAAGTAGTGCACTATATAGGGAATAGGGCTCTGGTCTAAAGTAGTGCACAATATAGGGAATAGGGCTCTGGTCTAAAGTAGTGCACAATATAGGGAATAGGGCTCTGGTCTAAAGTAGTGCACAATATAGGGAATAGGGCTCTGGTCTAAAGTAGTGCACAATATAGGGAATAGGGCTCTGGTCTAAAGTAGTGCACAATATAGGGAATAGGGCTCTGGTCTAAAGTAGTGCACTATATAGGGAATAGGGCTCTGGTCTATAGTAGTGCACTATATAGGGAATAGGGATCTGGACTAAAGTAGTGTACTATATATTGAATAGGGCTCTGGTCTAGTACCACTATATAGGGAATAGGGCTCTGGTCTAAAGTAGTGCACTATATAGGGAATAGGGCTCTGGTCTAAAGTAGTACCACTATATAGGAATAGGGCTCTGGTCTAAAGTAGTACCACTATATAGGAATAGGGCTCTGGTCTAAAGTAGTGCACTATATAGGGAATAGGGCTCTGGTCTATAGTAGTACCACTATATAGGGAATAGGGCTCTGGTCTATAGTAGTACCACTATATAGGAATAGGGCTCTGGTCTAAAGTAGTACCACTATATAGGAATAGGGCTCTGGTCTAAAGTAGTGCACTATATAGGGAATAGGGCTCTGGTCTAAAGTAGTACCACTATATAGGGAATAGGGCTCTGGTCTAAAGTAGTACCACTATATAGGGAATAGGGCTCTGGTCTAAAGTAGTGCACTATATAGGGAATAGGGCTCTGGTCTATAGTAGTACCACTATATAGGGAATAGGGGGCCATTAGTTTAAGCTCTATTACCTGGTTCTGTTTTTTTTTGTTGAATTCAAAAAGGATTTTCCTTCTCTCACTGTTAGTTTGTGTGTAGTGTTCTGTGGGGGTGTGTAGTGTTCTGTGGGGGTGTGTAGTGTTCTGTGGGGGTGTGTAGTGTTCTGTGGGGATGTGTAGTGTTCTGTGGGGGTGTGTAGTGTTCTGTGGGGGTGTGTAGTGTTCTGTGGGGGTGTGTAGTGTTCTGTGGGGTGTGTGTAGTGTTCTGTGGGGGTGTGTAGTGTTCTGTGGGGGTGTGTAGTGTTCTGTGGGGGTGTGTAGTGTTCTGTGGGGGTGTGTAGTGTTCGGTGGGGGGTGTAGCGTTCGGTGGGGTGTGTGTAGCGTTCTGTGGGGGTGTGTAGTGTTCTGTGGGGGTGTGTAGCGTTCTGTGGGGGTGTGTAGCGTTCTGTGGGGGTGTGTAGCGTTCTGTGGGGGTGTGTAGCGTTCTGTGGGGGTGTGTGTAGCGTTCTGTGGGGGTGTGTAGCGTTCTGTGGGGGTGTGTAGCGTTCTGTGGGGGTGTGTAGCGTTCTGTGGGGGGTGTAGCGTTCTGTGGGGGTGTGTAGCGTTCTGTGCGGGGTGTAGCGTTCTGTGGGGGGTGTAGGGAATAGGGCAGCGTTCTGTGGGGGTGTGCAGCGTTCTGTGGGGGTGTGTATCGTTCTGTGGGGGTGTAGCGTTCTGTGGGGGTGTAGCGTTCTGTGGGGGTGTAGGGAATAGGGCAGCGTTCTGTGGGGGTGTGCAGCGTTCTGTGGGGGTGTGTGTATCGTTCTGTGGGGGTGTGTATCGTTCTGTGGGGGTGTGCAGCGTTCTGTGGGGGTGTGCAGCGTTCTGTGGGGGTGGGTTGCGTTCTGTGGGGGTGGGTGTAGCGTTGTATTCTGTGGGTATAGTCTTCTGTGGGTGGTGGGTGTAGGGTTCTGTGGGTGGTGGGTTCTGTGGGTTCTGTGGGTGGTGGGTTCTGTGGGTGGTGGGTTCTGTGGGTGGTGGTTGTAGGGTTCTGTGGTTGTAGGGTTCTGTGGTTGTAGGGTTCTGTGGTTGTAGGGTTCTGTGGGTGTAGGGTTCTGTGGGTGTAGGGTGGTGGGTGTAGGGTGGTGGGTGTAGGGTTCTGTGGGTGTAGGGTTCTGTGGGTGGTGGGTGTAGGGTTCTGTGGGTGGTGGGTGTAGGGTTCTGTGGGTGGTGGGTGTAGGGTTCTGTGGGTGTAGGGTTCTGGGGGTGGGTGTTGTGTTCTGGGGGGTAGTGTTCGATGGGGTGGGGGTGGGTGTAGTGTTCTGTGGGTGTAGTGTTCTGTGGGGTGGGTGTAGTGTTCTGTGGGGGTGGGTGTAGTGTTCTGGGGGTGTAGGGTTCTGTGGGTGTAGGGTTCTGTGGGGGTGGGTGTTACCTCTACATTCTGTCCATGCTGGCTCATAAAACCAATTGGCTAACATTACCACACACCTTCATGCTGCAGCAAAAGAGAGAGAGAGAGAGAGAGAGAGCAACCTCTGTAAATTCTGCATTATCATTAACAGCAGACTCCTACACTTCCACAGTGAAAACGATGTCCTGAGCAAATGTGAAAATGTGATTACCGTTCGACAGACCACATTCACCCTTATTGACAAACAAAACGTAAGCAATGTCTTCTCATGCTTTGTTGATTTCAAAATATCTTTTGACTCAATTTGGTATGAAGGTCTATATAAAACTGTGAACGATCTGAGAGACGAGGCAAGAAGGACCTTCTATGTCATCAAAAGGAACATAAAAATCTGACATTACAATTAGATTCTGGCTAAAAATATTTGAATCAGTTATAGAACTCATTGCTCTTTATGGTTGTGAGGTCTGGGGTCCGCTCACCAACCAAGAATTCACAAAATCGGACACCAAATTGAGACTGCATACAGAATTCTGCAAAATATACTTTGTTTTACAACGCAAACCGCAAACAGAGCAGAATTAGGACGATAACTGCTAATTATCAAAATCCAGAAAAGAGCCGTTAAATTCCACAACCACCTAAAAGGAAGCGATTCCCAAACCTTCCATAACAAAGCCATCACCTACAGAGAGATGAACCTGGAGAAGAGTCCCCTAAGCAAGCTGGTCCTGGGGCTCTGTTCACAAACACACATCACAGAGCCCCAGGACAGCAGCACAATTAGACCCAACCAAATCATGAGAAAAATAAAATGACTTGACAAAACAGAGCAAACTGGAATGCTCTCTGGCCCTAAACAGAGGAGACAGAGGACAGGCCTGTATTTGAGTGATTTTAGGGGCAAGGGCTATTTGTCCTTCAAAAGATTCCCAGTCTGCCATGGCACCAATGCCAACTTCTAGGACAGCAAGGTGAAAAACAGTAGCTGTTCTGTTAAGAGAAACACGTGTAGATAAATAATGAACATGTGAAAAGTGTAGGGGGATGGCCTGTGTGTATTGGCTACAGCCTGTCACGTCCAGATAGACGCTGACAATGAGGCAGATGCCTGAAAATGGAGCCAAACTTAAATTAGATTTTGTTATTACATATTGGCTAAATGCCAGTCATGCTTGACTAATATAATGTAGGATCATTATTCATCTCTTAACGGCTTGATTCTGTCGACGTGCTTGAGGCACTGTTGGTTCAGATAGGAGAGACCAACAGGTCAATGACTGTTGGTTCAGATAGGAGAGACCAACAGGTCAATGACTGTTGGTTCAGATAGGAGAGACCAACAGGTCAATGACTGTTGGTTCAGATAGGAGAGACCAACAGGTCAATGACTGTTGGTTCAGATAGGAGAGACCAACAGGTCAATGACTGTTGGTTCAGATAGGAGAGACCAACAGGTCAATGACTGTTGGTTCAGATAGGAGAGAAAGGTCAGTAGTGACTGTTGGTTCAGATAGGAGAGAAAGGTCAATGACTGTTGGTTCAGATAGGAGAGAAAGGTCAATGACTGTTGGTTCAGATAGGAGAGAAAGGTCAGTAGTGACTGTTGGTTCAGATAGGAGAAAGAACTGTTGGTTCAGATAGTCAGTAGTGACTGTTGGTTCAGATAGGAGAAAGGTCAGATGACTGTTGGTTCAGATAGGAGAGAAAGGTCAGTAGTGACTGTTGGTTCAGATAGGAGAGAAAGGTCAGTAGTGACTGTTGGTTCAGATAGAGAAAGGTCAGTAGTGACTGTTGGTTCAGATAGGAGAGAAAGGTCAGTAGTGACTGTTGGTTCAGATAGGAGAGAAAGGTCAATGACTGTTGGTTCAGATAGGAGAGAAAGGTCAGTGTTGGGTTCAGATAGGAGAGAAAGGTCAGTAGTGACTGTTGGTTCAGATAGAGAGAAAGAAAGGTCAGTAGTGACTGTTGGTTCAGATAGGAGAGAAAGGTCAGTAGTGACTGTTGGTTCAGATAGGAGAGAAAGGTCA
>NW_024608333.1:50000-52500 GCF_018296145.1 Oncorhynchus tshawytscha | reverse complement strand
GAGATACCGAATTCTGTTGTGAAATACAGCTAGTGATCTATACTGATAGATAGACCTAGTGCACGGTTCTGTCTGTCTGGTGTCTGACCTGCCTATACTGATAGATAGACCTAGTGCACGGTTCTGTCTGTCTGGTGGCGTCTGTCTGGTGTCTGATCTGCCTATACTGATAGATAGACCTAGTGCACGGTTCTGACTGTCTGGTGTCTGACCTGCCTATACTGATAGATAGACCTAGTGCACGGTTCTGTCTGTCTGGTGTCTGACCTGCCTATACTGATAGATAGACCTAGTGCACGGTTCTGTCTGTCTGTCTGTCTGTGGCTGACCTGCCTATACTGATAGATAGACCTAGTGCACGGTTCCTGTCTGTCTGGTGTCTGACCTGCCTATACTGATAGATAGACCTAGTGCATGGTTCTGTCTGTCTGGTGTCTGACCTGCCTATACTGATAGATAGACCTAGTGCACGGTTCTGTCTGTCTGTCTGGTGGTTGACCTGTCTATACTGATAGATAGACCTAGTGCACGGTTCTGTCTGTCTGGTGTCTGACCTGCCTATACTGATAGATAGACCTAGTGCACGGTTCTGTCTGTCTGGTGGCGTCTGTCTGGTGTCTGACCTGCCTATACTGATAGATAGACCTAGTGCACGGTTCTGTCTGTCTGGTGTCTGACCTGCCTATACTGATAGATAGACCTAGTGCACGGTTCTGTCTGTCTGGTGTCTGACCTGCCTATACTGATAGATAGACCTAGTGCACGGTTCTGTCTGTCTGGTGTCTGACCTGCCTATACTGATAGATAGACCTAGTGCACGGTTCTGTCTGTCTGGTGGCGTCTGTCTGGTGGCTGACCTGCCTATACTGATAGATAGACCTAGTGCACGGTTCTGTCTGTCTGGTGGCTGACCAGCCTATACTGATAGATAGACCTAGTGCATGGTTCTGTCTGTCTGGTGTGTCTGTCTGGTGTCTGACCTGCCTATACTGATAGATAGACCTAGTACACGGTTCTGTCTGTCTGGTGGCTGACCTGTCTATACTGATAGATAGACCTAGTGCACGGTTCTGTCTGTCTGGTGTCTGACCTGCCTATACTGATAGATAGACCTAGTGCACGGTTCTGTCTGTCTGGTGTCTGACCTGCCTATACTGATAGATAGACCTAGTGCACGGTTCTGTCTGTCTGGTGGTTGACCTGCCTATACTGATAAATAGACCTAGTGCACGGTTCTGTCTGTCTGGTGTCTGACCTGCCTATACTGATAGATAGACCTAGTGCACGGTTCTGTCTGTCTGGTGTCTGACCTGCCTATACTGATAGATAGACCTAGTGCACGGTTCTGTCTGTCTGGTGTCTGACCTGCCTATACTGATAGATAGACCTAGTGCACGGTTCTGTCTGTCTGGTGGCTGACCTGCCTATACTGATAGATAGACCTAGTGCACGGTTCTGTCTGTCTGGTGGCTGACCTGCCTATACTGATAGATAGACCTAGTGCACGGTTCTGTCTGTCTGGTGTCTGACCTGCCTATACTGATAGATAGACCTAGTGCACGGTTCTGTCTGTCTGGTGGCGTCTGTCTGGTGGCTGACCTGCCTATACTGATAGATAGACCTAGTGCACGGTCCTGTCTGTCTGGTGTCTGACCTGCCTATACTGATAGATAGACCTAGTGCATGGTTCTGTCTGTCTGGTGGCTGACCTGTCTATACTGATAGATAGACCTAGTGCACGGTTCTGTCTGTCTGTCTGGTGGCTGACCTGCCTATACTGATAGATAGACCTAGTGCACGGTTCTGTCTGTCTGGTGTCTGACCTGCCTATACTGATAGATAGACCTAGTGCACGGTTCTGTCTGTCTGTCTGGTGGCTGACCAGCCTATACTGATAGATAGACCTAGTGCATGGTTCTGTCTGTCTGGTGGCGTCTGTCTGGTGTCTGACCTGCCTATACTGATAGATAGACCTAGTACACGGTTCTGTCTGTCTGGTGGCTGACCTGTCTATACTGATAGATAGACCTAGTGCACGGTTCTGTCTGTCTGGTGGCTGACCTGCCTATACTGATAGATAGACCTAGTGCACGGTTCTGTCTGTCTGGTGTCTGACCTGCCTATACTGATAGATAGACCTAGTGCACGGTTCTGTCTGTCTGGTGGTTGACCTGCCTATACTGATAAATAGACCTAGTGCACGGTTCTGTCTGTCTGGTGTCTGACCTGCCTATACTGATAGATAGACCTAGTGCACGGTTCTGTCTGTCTGGTGTCTGACCTGCCTATACTGATAGATAGACCTAGTGCACGGTTCTGTCTGTCTGGTGTCTGACCTGCCTATACTGATAGATAGACCTAGTGCACGGTTCTGTCTGTCTGGTGTCTGACCTGCCTATACTGATAGATAGACCTAGTACACGGTTCTGTCTGTCTGGTGTCTGACCTGCCTATACTGATAGATAGACCTAGTGCACGGTTCTGTCTGTCTGGTGTCTGA
>NW_024608333.1:32500-45000 GCF_018296145.1 Oncorhynchus tshawytscha | reverse complement strand
GTCTGATAATAACAGCAGGATCAATATCATGTCTGATAATAACATCAGGATCAATATCATGATAATAACAACAGGATCAATATCACGTCTGATAATAACAACAGGATCAATATCACGTCTGATAATAACAACAGGATCAATATCACGTCTGATAATAACAACAGGATCAATATCACGTCTGATAATAACAACAGGATCAATATCACGTCTGATAATAACAACAGGATCAATATCACGTCTGATAATAACAACAGGATCAATATCACGTCTGATAATAACAACAGGATCAATATCACGTCTGATAATAACAACAGGATCAATATCACGTCTGATAATAACAACAGGATCAATATCACGTCTGATAATAACAACAGGATCAATATCACGTCTGATGTGAATAACAGGAGATATTATGCTAATAGTTATGCTAATAGTTATCATGCTCAATCTCTAGGGAAATAAATTGTATTAAAAGATACGTCTGTTTTAAAACAACTTAGTTTATATTAAAACTCTGACGGGGGGGATCAAATGATTTGAAGGATCATCAGAGAATAATTGTGTTTTATTAGGGAAGTTATTGAGGCCATCTGACCACCTCCAATGGGTTTTGACAGGGAGGCGACGGGAGAGAGGAGTGTGGCTCTCTGACCGAATTCCATTTACACTGAACAAAAGTATAAACGCAACGTGTAGAGTTGGTCCCACGTTTCATGAGCTGAAATTAAAAATCCCAGAAATGTTCCATATGACACAAAAAGCTTATTTCTCTCAGATGTTGTGCATAAATGTGTTTACAGCCCTGTTAAGTGAGCATTTCTCCTTTTCCAAGATAATCCATCCACCTGACAGGTGTGGCATGTTAAGAAGCTGATTAAACAGCATGATCATTACACAGGTGCACCTTGTGCTGGGGGGGACAATAAAAGGCCACTTTGAAATGTGGAAGACATTAGTCTGGCGATGTCATAAGTGACATAGTACTAGAATAGGGCCTGTATCTAGAATAGGGCCTGTATCTAGAATAGGGCCTGTATCTAGAATAGCCTGTATCTGAATAGGGCCTGTATCTAGAATCCTGTATCTAGAATAGGGCCTGTATCTAGAATAGGGCCTGTATCTAGAATAGGGCCTGTATCTAGAATAGGGCCTCTAGAATAGGGCCTGTATCTAGAATAGGGCCTGTATCTAGAATAGGGCCTGTATCTAGAATAGGGCCTGTATCTAGAATAGGGCCTGTATCTAGAATAGGGCCTGTAACGGTCTTTCTCGTACCAGGAAGTGATGGAGACCTGCACAGTCTCAAAATACGCAGACAAAATCCCAAACCTGAGGTTTTAATGCAAACATTATTTGGGTACCTACTCAATGGGAACATACAATGTTCTGGTATAAATGACCTTTTAAAGAGGTCAGTCTCTTATCAGGTGTCAGGAATGGAACAGACCAGCGCTGTGCTTCATTCCAGGAAGGCTCTCTACCCTTCTTCATTCTCCCCTTCTCACTTTCTCTCCTTCATCTCCTCCCTCTTCTCCCTCTTCTCCCTCTCCTCCCTCTCCTCCTTCTCCCCCTCCCTCTCCTCCCTCTCCTCCTTCTCCCTCTCTTCCCTCTCCTCCCTCTCCTCCCTCTCTTCCCTCTTCTCCTCTCCTCCCTCTCATCTCCTCCCTCTCCTCCCTCTCCCTCTCCTCCCTCTCCTCCTTCTCCCCCTTCTTCTCCCCCTCCCTCTCCTCCCTCTCCTCCCTCCCTCCTTCTCCCTCTCCTCCCTCTCCTCCCTCTCCTCCTCTCTCCTCCCTCTCTCTCCTCCCTCTCCTCTCTCTCCTCTCTCTCCTCTCCTCTCCTTCATCTCCTTCAGTGGTCTGGTGGAGACCGCCAGGTAAAGGCCTGGTGTATATGAGATGCTGTCCTCTATATGAGATGCTGTCCTCTATATGAGATGCTGTCCTCTATATGAGATGCTGTCCTCTATATGAGATGTTGTCCTCTATATGAGATGCTGTCCTCCAGAGGGAAAACAGTGTGTATGTTGTAGGATATCCCTCCGCAGGGGTCCCTCGGTCCCTGTAGAAGATATCCTTCCGCAGGGGTCCCTCGGTCCCTGTAGAAGATATCCTTCCGCAGGGGTCCCTCGGTCCCTGTAGAAGATATCCCTCCGCAGGGGTCCCTCGGTCTCTGTAGAAGATATCCCTCCACAGTGGTCCCTCGATCCCTGTAGAAGATATCCCTCCGCAGGGGTCCCTCGATCCCTGTAGAAGATATCCCTCCGCAGGGGTCCCTCGATCCCTGTAGAAGATATCCTTCCGCAGGGGTCCCTCGGTCCCTGTAGAAGATATCCCTCCGCAGGGGTCCCTCGGTCCCCGTAGAAGATATCCCTCCGCAGGGGTCCCTCGGTCCCTGTAGAAGATATCCCTGAGGGGGTCATAGGAGAACCACCAGTCTGATGACCTCTGACCCCTGACCTTACTAGAACCCCTGAAGGGGTCATAGGAGAACCACCAGTCTGATGACCTCTAACCCCTGACCTTACTAGAACCCCTGAAGGGGTCATAGGAGAACCACCAGTCTGATGACCTCTAACCCCTGACCTTACTAGAACCCCTGAAGGGGTCATAGGAGAACCACCAGTCTGATGATCTCTAACCCCTGACCTTACTAGAACCCCTGAAGGGGTCATAGGAGAACCACCAGTCTGAGTGGTGGAAAAGGCACCTAATTGTCATACTTGAGTAAAAGTAAAGATACCTTAAATACCTTAATAGAAAATGACAAAATTAAAAGTCAGCCAGTAAAATACTACTTCAGTAAAAGTCAGCCAGTAAAACACTACTTCAGTAAAAGTCAGCCAGTAAAACACTACTTCAGTAAAAGTCAGCCAGTAAAACACTACTTCAGTAAAAGTCAGCCAGTAAAACACTACTTCAGTAAAAGTCAGCCAGTAAAACACTACTTCAGTAAAAGTCAGCCAGTAAAACACTACTTCAGTAAAAGTCAGCCAGTAAAACACTACTTCAGTAAAAGTCAGCCAGTAAAACACTACTTCAGTAAAAGTCAGCCAGTAAAACACTACTTCAGTAAAAGTCAGCCAGTAAAACACTACTTCAGTAAAAGTCAGCCAGTAAAATACTACTTCAGTAAAAGTCAGCCAGTAAAATACTACTTCAGTAAAAGTCAGCCAGTAAAATACTACTTCAGTAAAAGTCAGCCAGTAAAACACTACTTCAGTAAAAGTCAGCCAGTAAAACACTACTTCAGTAAAAGTCAGCCAGTAAAACACTACTTCAGTAAAAGTCAGCCAGTAAAACACTACTTCAGTAAAAGTCAGCCAGTAAAATACTACTTCAGTAAAAGTCAGCCAGTAAAATACTACTTCAGTAAAAGTCAGCCAGTAAAACTACTACTTCAGTAAAAGTCAGCCAGTAAAACACTACTTCAGTAAAAGTCAGCCAGTAAAACACTACTTCAGTAAAAGTCAGCCAGTAAAACACTACTTCAGTAAAAGTCAGCCAGTAAAACACTACTTCAGTAAAAGTCAGCCAGTAAAACACTACTTCAGTAAAAGTCAGCCAGTAAAATACTACTTCAGTAAAAGTCAGCCAGTAAAACACTACTTCAGTAAAAGTCAGCCAGTAAAACACTACTTCAGTAAAAGTCAGCCAGTAAAACACTACTTCAGTAAAAGTCAGCCAGTAAAACACTACTTCAGTAAAAGTCAGCCAGTAAAACACTACTTCAGTAAAAGTCAGCCAGTAAAACACTACTTCAGTAAAAGTCAGCCAGTAAAATACTACTTCAGTAAAAGTCAGCCAGTAAAACACTACTTCAGTAAAAGTCTAACAGTATTCGGTTTAAAATGTACTTAAGTATCAAAAGTAAAAAGTATAATTGATTTCAAATTCCTTATATTAAGCAAACCAGACAGCACAATTTTATTTTTTTTGTGGGGGGGGACTGATATCCAGGGGGCACACTCCAACACTCAGACATAATTTACAAACTAAGCATTTCTGTTTGTTGAGTCCTCCAGATCAGAGGCAGTAGGGATGACCAGGGATGTTCTCTGTTTAGTGAGTCTGCCAGATCAGAGGCAGTAGGGATGACCAGGGATGTTCTCTGTTTTGTGAGTCCTCCAGATCAGAGGCAGTAGGGATGACCAGGGATGTTCTCTGTTTTGTGAGTCCTCCAGATCAGAGGCAGTAGGGATGACCAGGGATGTTCTCTGTTTAGTGAGTCTGCCAGATCAGAGGCAGTAGGGATGACCAGGGATGTTCTCTGTTTAGTGAGTTCTCCAGATCAGAGGCAGTAGGGAAGACCAGGGATGTTCTCTGTTTAGTGAGTCTGCCAGATCAGAGGCAGTAGGGATGACCAGGGATGTTCTCTGTTTAGTGAGTCCTCCAGATCAGAGGCAGTAGGGATGACCAGGGATGTTTTCTGTTTAGTGAGTCCTCCAGATCAGAGGCAGTAGGGATGACCAGGGATGTTCTCTGTTTAGTGAGTCTGCCAGATCAGAGACAGTAGGGTTGACCAGGGATGTTCTCTGTTTAGTGAGTCCTCCAGATCAGAGGCAGTAGGGATGACCAGGGATGTTCTCTGTTTAGTGAGTCCTCCAGATCAGAGGCAGTAGGGATGACCAGGGATGTTCTCTGTTTAGTGAGCCCTCCAGATCAGAGGCAGTAGGGATGACCAGGGATGTTCTCTGTTTTGTGAGTCCTCCAGATCAGAGGCAGTAGGGAGGACCAGGGATGTTCTCTGTTTAGTGAGTCCTCCAGATCAGAGGCAGTAGGGATGACCAGGGATGTTCTCTGTTTTGTGAGTCCTCCAGATCAGAGGCAGTAGGGATGACCAGGGATGTTCTTTGTTTAGTGAGTCCTCCAGATCAGAGGCAGTAGGGATGACCAGGGATGTTCTCTGTTTTGTGAGTCCTCCAGATCAGAGGCAGTAGGGATGACCAGGGATGTTCTCTGTTTAGTGAGTCCTCCAGATCAGAGGCAGTAGGGATGACCAGGGATGTTCTCTGTTTAGTGAGTCCTCCAGATCAGAGGCAGTAGGGATGACCAGGGATGTTCTCTGTTTAGTGAGTCCTCCAGATCAGAGGCAGTAGGGATGACCAGGGATGTTCTCTGTTTAGTGAGTCCTCCAGATCAGAGGCAGTAGGGATGACCAGGGATGTTCTCTGTTTAGTGAGTCCTCCAGATCAGAGGCAGTAGGGATGACCAGGGATGTTCTCTGTTTAGTGAGTCCTCCAGATCAGAGGCAGTAGGGATGACCAAGGATGTTCTCTGTTTAGTGAGTCCTCCAGATCAGAGGCAGTAGGGATGACCAGGGATGTTCTCTGTTTAGTGAGTCCTCCAGATCAGAGGCAGTAGGGATGACCAGGGATGTTCTCTGTTTAGTGAGTCCTCCAGATCAGAGGCAGTAGGGATGACCAGGGATGTTCTCTGTTTAGTGAGTCCTCCAGATCAGAGGCAGTAGTGATGACCAGGGATGTTCTCTGTTTAGTGAGTCTGCCAGATCAGAGGCAGTAGGGATGACCAGGGATGTTTTCTGTTTAGTGAGTCCTCCAGATCAGAGGCAGTAGGGATGACCAGGGATGTTCTCTGTTTTGTGAGTCCTCCAGATCAGAGGCAGTAGGGATGACCAGGGATGTTCTCTGTTTAGTGAGTCCTCCAGATCAGAGGCAGTAGGGAGGACCAGGGATGTTCTCTGTTTAGTGAGTCCTCCAGATCAGAGGCAGTAGGGATGACCAGGGATGTTCTCTGTTTAGTGAGCCTCCAGATCAGAGGCAGTAGGGATGACCAGGGATGTTCTCTGTTTAGTGAGTCCTCCAGATCAGAGGCAGTAGGGAGGACCAGGGATGTTCTCTGTTTAGTGAGTCCTCCAGATCAGAGGCAGTAGGGATGACCAGGGATGTTCTCTGTTTAGTGAGTCCTCCAGATCAGAGGCAGTAGGGATGACCAGGGATGTTCTCTGTTTAGTGAGTCCTCCAGATCAGAGGCAGTAGGGATGACCAGGGATGTTCTCTGTTTAGTGAGTCCTCCAGATCAGAGGCAGTAGGGATGACCAGGGATGTTCTCTGTTTAGTGAGTCTGCCAGATCAGAGGCAGTAGGGAGGACCAGGGATGTTCTCTGTTTAGTGAGTCCTCCAGATCAGAGGCAGTAGGGAGGACCAGGGATGTTCTCTGTTTAGTGAGTCCTCCAGATCAGATGCAGTAGGGATGACCAGGGATGTTCTTTGTTTAGTGAGTCCTCCAGATCAGAGGCAGTAGGGATGACCAGGGATGTTCTCTGTTTTGTGAGTCCTCCAGATCAGAGGCAGTAGGGATGACCAGGGATGTTCTCTGTTTAGTGAGTCCTCCAGATCAGAGACAGTAGGGATGACCAGGGATGTTCTCTGTTTTGTGAGTCCTCCAGATCAGAGGCAGTAGGGATGACCAGGGATGTTCTCTGTTTTGTGAGTCTGCCAGATCAGAGGCAGTAGGGATGACCAGGGATGTTCTCTGTTTAGTGAGTCCTCCAGATCAGAGGCAGTAGGGATGACCAGGGATGTTCTCTGTTTAGTGAGTCCTCCAGATCAGAGGCAGTAGGGATGACCAGGGATGTTCTCTTGATAAGTGTGTGAAAAATGTAACAAGTACTTTTGGGTGTCAGGGAAAATGTACGGCGTAGAAAGTACATTATCTTCTTTTAGGAATGTAGTGAAGTAAACGTTGCCATAAATGGTAAAGTACAGATAATTATTTTACACCACTGCTGTTGACCTCTAACCCCTGACCCTACTAGTCCCCCTGAGGGGGTCGTTGTCCTCCGCCAGAGGGGTGAAAGGTCAAATAAAAAACCCTTAAATGAGACGTGTGTTTTTCTTGGAACACTTTAGGGTTCGTTTCACGGTCAAACCCGGACCGTCTTTGTGACCCACTATCCTTTCAACGTGTGTGTGTGTGTGTGTGTGTGTGAATGATGAGAATAGCCAGCTGTACACACAGACACTGAGTTGTGGTTTATACCCTGTGATTGTCCTGTCAGTCTGTAAGGGCCAGCTAGATGTTGTTGTTGTTTATACCCTGTGATTGTCCTGTCAGTCTAAGGGCCAGCTAGATGTTGTTGTTGTTTATACCCTGTGATTGTCCTGTCAGTCTAAGGGCCAGCTAGATGTTGTTGTTGTTTATACCCTGTGATTGTCCTGTCAGTCTAAGGGCCAGCTAGATGTTGTTGTTGTTTATATCCTGTGATTGTCCTGTCAGTCTAAGGGCCAGCTAGATGTTGTTGTTGTTTATATCCTGTGATTGTCCTGTCAGTCTAAGGGCCAGCTAGATGTTGTTGTTGTTTATACCCTGTGATTGTCCTGTCAGTCTAAGGGCCAGCTAGATGTTGTTGTTGTTTATATCCTGTGATTGTCCTGTCAGTCTAAGGGCCAGCTAGATGTTGTTGTTGTTTATATCCTGTGATTGTCCTGTCATTCTGTAAGGGCCAGCTAGATGTTGTTGTTGTTTATATCCTGTGATTGTCCTGTCAGTCTAAGGGCCAGCTAGATGTTGTTGTTGTTTATATCCTGTGATTGTCCTGTCAGTCTAAGGGCCAGCTAGATGTTGTTGTTGTTTATATCCTGTGATTGTCCTGTCAGTTTAAGGGCCAGCTAGATGTTGTTGTTGTTTATATCCTGTGATTGTCCTGTCAGTTTAAGGGCCAGCTAGATGTTGTTGTTTATATCCTGTGATTGTCCTGTCAGTTTAAGGGCCAGCTAGATGTTGTTGTTTATATCCTGTGATTGTCCTGTCAGTCTAAGGGCCAGCTAGATGTTGTTGTTGTTTATATCCTGTGATTGTCCTGTCAGTCTAAGGGCCAGCTAGATGTTGTTGTTGTTTATATCCTGTGATTGTCCTGTCAGTCTGTAAGGGCCAGCTAGATGTTGTTGTTGTTTATATCCTGTGATTGTCCTGTCAGTTTAAGGGCCAGCTAGAGGTTGTTGTTTATATCCTGTGATTGTCCTGTCAGTTTAAGGGCCAGCTAGATGTTGTTGTTTATATCCTGTGATTGTCCTGTCAGTCTAAGGGCCAGCTAGATGTTGTTGTTTATATCCTGTGATTGTCCTGTCAGTTTAAGGGCCAGCTAGATGTTGTTGTTTATATCCTGTGATTGTCCTGTCAGTCTGTAAGGGCCAGCTAGATGTTGTTGTTGTTTATATCCTGTGATTGTCCTGTCAGTCTGTAAGGGCCAGCTAGATGTTGTTGTTGTTTATATCCTGTGATTGTCCTGTCAGTATGTAAGGGCCAGCTAGATGTTGTTGTTGTTGTTGTTTATACCCTGTGATTGTCCTGTCAGTCTAAGGGCCAAGTAGATGTTGTTGTTGTTTATATCCTGTGATTGTCCTGTCAGTCTGTAAGGGCCAGCTAGATGTTGTTGTTGTTTATATCCTGTGATTGTCCTGTCAGTCTAAGGGCCAGCTAGATGTTGTTGTTTATATCCTGTGATTGTCCTGTCAGTCTAAGGGCCAGCTAGATGTTGTTGTTGTTTATATCCTGTGATTGTCCTGTCAGTCTAAGGGCCAGCTAGATGTTGTTGTTGTTGTTGTTTATATCCTGTGATTGTCCTGTCAGTCTGTAAGGGTATCACAGTGCCAGCTAGATGTTGTTGTTGTTGTTGTTTATATCCTGTGATTGTCCTGTCAGTCTAAGGGCCAGCTAGATGTTGTTGTTTATATCCTGTGATTGTCCTTTCAGTCTAAGGGCCAGCTAGATGTTGTTGTTTATATCCTGTGATTGTCCTGTCAGTTTAAGGGCCAGCTAGATGTTGTTGTTGTTTATATCCTGTGATTGTCCTGTCAGTCTGTAAGGGCCAGCTAGATGTTGTTGTTTATATCCTGTGTTTGTCCTGTCAGTCTAAGGGCCAGCTAGATGTTGTTGTTGTTTATATCCTGTGATTGTCCTGTCAGTCTAAGGGCCAGCTAGATGTTGTTGTTGTTTATATCCTGTGATTGTCCTGTCAGTCTAAGGGCCAGCTAGATGTTGTTGTTTATATCCTGTGATTGTCCTGTCAGTTTAAGGGCCAGCTAGATGTTGTTGTTTATATCCTGTGATTGTCCTGTCAGTTTAAGGGCCAGCTAGATGTTGTTGTTTATATCCTGTGATTGTCCTGTCAGTCTAAGGGCCAGCTAGATGTTGTTGTTTATATCCTGTGATTGTCCTGTCAGTCTAAGGGCCAGCTAGATGTTGTTGTTGTTGTTGTTTATATCCTGTGATTGTCCTGTCAGTCTAAGGGCCAGCTAGATGTTGTTGTTTATATCCTGTGATTGTCCTGTCAGTCTAAGGGCCAGCTAGATGTTGTTGTTGTTTATATCCTGTGATTGTCCTGTCAGTCTGTAAGGGCCAGCTAGATGTTGTTGTTGTTTATATCCTGTGATTGTCCTGTCAGTCTGTAAGGGCCAGCTAGATGTTGTTGTTGTTTATATCCTGTGATTGTCCTGTCAGTCTAAGGGCCAGCTAGATGTTGTTGTTGTTTATATCCTGTGATTGTCCTGTCAGTTTAAGGGCCAGCTAGATGTTGTTGTTTATACCCTGTGATTGTCCTGTCAGTTTAAGGGCCAGCTAGATGTTGTTGTTTATACCCTGTGATTGTCCTGTCAGTCTAAGGGCCAGCTAGATGTTGTTGTTGTTTATGTCCTGTGATTGTCCTGTCAGTTTAAGGGCCAGCTAGATGTTGTTGTTTATACCCTGTGATTGTCCTGTCAGTCTAAGGGCCAGCTAGATGTTGTTGTTGAAATAATGTTGGATTAAAATATTGTTGTGTTTCTGATATGAGATGTGGGAAATGTCTCTAATGTAAGTTAACCTCTGTTTTCTCTCGCTCCCTCTCTCCCCTCCTCTCGCTCCCTCTCTCCTCCTCTCGCTCCCTCCTCCCCTCCTCTCCCCTCTCTCCCCTCCTCTCTCTCCTCTCTATCCCCCTCTCTCTCCTCTCTCTCTCCTCTCTCTCTGGTCTCCTCCTCTCTCTTAGTGGTATCTCTGGTACTCTCTCCCTCCTCTCTCTCTCTCCCCTCTCTGTCTCTCCCCTCCCCTCTCTCTGGTACTGGCTCTCTAGTCTCTCCCTGGTCCTCTCTCTCTCTCTCTCTCTGGTCTCTCTGTTCTGGTCTCCCTCCTCTCTCTCTCTCTCTGGTATCTCTCTGGTACTGGCTCTCTGGTCTCTGGTACTGGCTCTCTCTGGTATCACAGTGGTCTCTGTTAGTGGTATCACAGTGGTCTCTCTAGTGGTCTCTCTCTCTCCTCTGTTCTCTGGTCTCTCTGGTACTGGCTCCCCTGGTATCACTGGTACTGGCTGTCTCTCTCTCCCCCTACTGGCTGTTCTCTCTCTCTCTCTCCCCTCCTCTCTCTCTCTCACTCCCCCCTGACTGTTCTCTCCCACTCTCCCCTCCTCTCTCTCTCTGTTAGCCCCTCCTCTCTCTCTCTCTCCCCCTCCTGGTCTCTGTTAGTCTCTATCTCTCTGGTACTGGCTGTCCTCACGGTGGTACTCTGTTAGTGGTCTCCTCTCTCTGTCTCTCTCTCACTCCTGACTCCTCTCTCTCTGGTCTGGCTCTCCCCCTCTCTCCCTCCCTCCCTCCCTGTGTGTCTAGGTGGAGGAGGGAAGAGGAATGGGCGCAGTAAGAAATGGAAGGAGATGTTGAAACTTCCCTGTTACATCAGTCTGTGTGAAGAGCTACGCTGCACCATCGGTAGGATCACAGTGGTACTGGCTGTTAGTGGTATCACAGTGGTACTGGCTGTTAGTGGTATCACAGTGGTACTGACTGTTAGTGGTATCACAGTGGTACTGTCTGTTAGTGGTATCACAGTGGTACTGTCTGTTAGTGGTATCACAGTGGTACTGACTGTTAGTGGTATCACAGTGTGGTATCACAGTGGTACTGACTGTTAGTGGTATCACAGTGGTACTGTCTGTTAGTGGTATCACAGTGGTACTGTCTGTTAGTGGTATCACAGTGGTACTGTCTGTTAGTGGTATCACAGTGGTACTGACTGTTAGTGGTATCACAGTGGTACTGACTGTTAGTGGTATCACAGTGGTACTGACTGTTAGTGGTATCACAGTGGTACTGACTGTTAGTGGTATCACAGTGGTACTGACTGTTAGTGGTATCACAGTGGTACTGACTGTTAGTGGTATCACAGTGGTACTGGCTGTTAGTGGTATCACAGTGGTACTGGCTGTTAGTGGTATCACAGTGGTACTGACTGTTAGTGGTATCACAGTGGTACTGACTGTTAGTGGTATCACAGTGGTACTGTCTGTTAGTGGTATCACAGTGGTACTGGCTGTTAGTGGTATCACAGTGGTACTGTCTGTTAGTGGTATCACAGTGGTACTGACTGTTAGTGGTATCACAGTGGTACTGACTGTTAGTGGTATCACAGTGGTACTGACTGTTAGTGGTATCACAGTGGTACTGGCTGTTAGTGGTATCACAGTGGTGCTGGCTGTTAGTGGTATCACAGTGGTACTGGCTGTTAGTGGTATCACAGTGGTACTGACTGTTAGTGGTATCACAGTGGTACTGGCTGTTGTGTTGTGTAACAGCCACTAACTGGCTGTTAGTGGTATCACAGTGGTACTGACTGTTAGTGGTATCACAGTGGTACTGGCTGTTAGTGGTATCACAACACTGTGTTACTGACTGTTAGTGGTATCACAACACTGTGTGTTACTGACTGTGTGTTACTGACTGTTAGTGGTATAAGCCAGTGGTATGACGACACTGTGTGTGTGTGTGTGAGGGAGGGAGGGAGGGACTGTTCATCAGTCTGTAACTACTATAAATTGCTCCAACATTCCTTCAACCTTCCATGTGGCCTTTTGGCAGATTCTATACCAGTCTACATTGAGAGTGTGTAGACGTATTTAACTGTGTGTGTGTGTGTGTGTGTGTGTGTGTGTGTGTGTGTGTGTGTGTGTGTGTGTGTGTGTAGACTTATTTAACTATACCAGAGGTCCTCACAAGGTCAAATTCTATTTCTACGAGGTTAAGGTTAGAGTTTAGGGGCATAATAGGATTTAGAACAGGACTGAATTATGTGTCCCCACAAGGTTAGTTGTACAAGACTGTGTGTGTGTGTGTCATTGGGGTGTGTCTGTCAGAGAGGAAGTGGACTTCCTTCCTGTTTCTCGCCACAGTCACAGGGTGGGGACAGGAAGTGTGTGTGTGTGTGTGTCAGTGTTACTCAGTATTCAGAAACTTCTCAGCTTTTTCGATACCAGAACATGAGTAACGGTTCAGTACTATAATTTAAAAACATTTTTTTTATTTTTTACTTTCGGTACTTCTGTCAATGTGTCTCACGTCGTCTGCTGATTGGAGAGAGGATCAAGTCTATCAGCGCAGACCATGTCCCCTTTACACACTTGTGGAAATGTTGAAAGTGTTAATTACTGTTCGCAAAACAATGTCCATACAGGCTAGAATAACTTGACAATGCTAGAAGATAGCGATAGCTTCCAGCTAAATAGGCTAACTTTCCTTTGAT
>NW_024608333.1:10000-30000 GCF_018296145.1 Oncorhynchus tshawytscha | reverse complement strand
TAGTATGTATTGTAATGTATTTAATATGTATTGTAATGTATTTAGTATGTATTTAATGTATTTAATATGTATTGTAATGTATTTAGTATGTATTGTAATGTATTTAATATGTATTGTAATGTATTTAGTATGTATTGTAATGTATTTAATATGTATTGTAATGTATTTAGTATGTATTGTAATGTATTTAATATGTATTGTAATGTATTTAGTATGTATTGTAATGTATTTAATATGTATTGTAATGTATTTAGTATGTATTGTATTGTATTGTGTATTGTATTTTGTGATTAAATCAGACCATGGAGAGAAAATACTTCAGAACCAAACATCTCAAAGAGACCGTTGGCTGGCTACTTCCTCATGATGTCATCCTCCTGAGGAGAATGAACTGGCCAATCAGCGGTCTAATGACCGGTATACGCCCACACCATTCTGTAACTGGGTTAGGCCCACACCATTCTGTAACTGGGGGTAGGTCCACACCATTCTGTAACTGGGGTAGGCCCACACCATACTGTAACTGGGGTAGGCCCACACCATTCTGTAACTGGGGGTAGGCCCACACCATTCTGTAACCCACACCATTCTGTAACTGGGGGTAGGCCCACACCATTCTGTAACTGGGGGTAGGCCCACACCATTCTGTAACTGGGGGTAGGCCCACACCATTCTGTAACTGGGGTAGGCCCACACCATTCTGTAACTGGGGGTAGGTCCACACCATACTGTAACTGGGGGTAGGCCCACACCATTCTGTAACTGGGGTAGGCCCACACCATTCTGTAACCCACACCATTCTGTAACTGGGGTAGGCCCACACCATTCTGTATCCCACACCATTCTGTAACTGGTGGTAGGCCCACACCATTCTGTAATTTGGGTAGGCCCACACCATTCTGTAACTGGGGGTAGGCCCACACCATTCTGTAACTGTGGGTAGGCCCACACCATTCTGTAAACCACACCATTCTGTAACTGGGGGTAAGCCCATACCATTCTGTAACCCACACCATTCTGTAACTGGGGTAGGCCCACACCATTCTGTAATTTGGGTAGGCCCACACCATTCTGTAACTGGGGGTAGGCCCACACCATTCTGTAACTGGGGGTAGGCCCACACCATTCTGTAACTGGGGGTAGGTCCACACCATTCTGTAACTGGGAGTAGGACCACACCATTCTGTAACTGGGGTAGGACCACACCATTCTGTAACTGGGGTAGGACCACACTATTCTGTAACTGGGGGTAGGACCACACTATTCTGTAACTGGGGTAGGTCCACACCATTCTGTAACTGGGTCAGGTCCACACCATTCTGTAACTGGGTTAGGTCCACACCATTCTGTAACTGGGTTAGGTCCACACCATTCTGTAACTGGGGGTAGGCCCACACCATTCTGTAACTGGGGGTAGGTCCACACCATTCTGTAACTGGGGGTAGGCCCACACCATTCTGTAACTGGGGGTAGGCCCACACCATTCTGTAACTGGGGGTAGGTCCACACCATTCTGTAACTGGGAGTAGGACCACACCATTCTGTAACTGGGAGTAGGACCACACCATTCTGTAACTGGGGTAGGACCACACCATTCTGTAACTGGGGTAGGACCACACTATTCTGTAACTGGGGGTAGGACCACACTATTCTGTAACTGGGGTAGGACCACACTATTCTGTAACTGGGGGTAGGACCACACTATTCTGTAACTGGGGGTAGGACCACACAATTCTGTAACTGGGGGGGGGCAGGCCCAGACCTTTCTGTAACTGGGGGTAGGCCCACACCATTCTGCAACTGGGGGTAGGCCCACACCATTCTGCAACTGGGGGTAGGACCACACAATTCTGTAACTGGGGGCAGGCCCAGACCTTTCTGTAACTGGGGTAGGCCCACACCATTCTGCAACTGGGGGTAGGCCCACACCATTCTGCAACTGGGGGTAGGCCCACACCATTCTGCAACTGGGGGTATGCCCACACCATTCTGTAACTGGGGTAGGACCACACCATTCTGTAACTGGGGGTAGGCCCACACCATTCTGTAACCCACACCATTCTGTAACTGTGGGTAGGCCCACACCATTCTGTAACTGGGGGTAGGCCCACACCATTCTGTAACCCACACCATTCTGTAACTGGGGGTAGGCCCACACCATTCTGTAACTGGGGGTAGGCCCACACCATTCTGTAACTGGGGGTAGGCCCACACCATTCTGTAACTGGGGGTAGGCCCACACCATTCTGTAACTGGGGGTAGGTCCACACCATTCTGTAACTGGGGGTAGGTCCACACCATTCTGTAACTGGGGGTAGGTCCACACCATTCTGTAACTGGGGGTAGGTCCACACCATTCTGTAACTGAGGGTAGGTCCACACCATTCTGTAACTGGGGGTAGGTCCACACCATTCTGTAACTGGGGGTAGGTCCACACCATTCTGTAACTGGGGGTAGGTCCACACCATTCTGTAACTGGGGGTAGGTCCACACCATTCTGTAACTGGGGGTAGGTCCACACCATTCTGTAACTGGGGGTAGGTCCACACCATTCTGTAACTGGGGGTTGGTCCACACCATTCTGTAACTGGGGTAGGTCCACACCATTCTGTAACTGGGGGTAACTGGGGTAGGTCCACACCATTCTGTAACTGGGGGTAGGTCCACACCATTCTGTAACTGGGGGTAGGTCCACACCATTCTGTAACTGGGGGTAGGTCCACACCATTCTGTAACTGGGGGTAGGTCCACACCATTCTGTAACTGGGGGTAGGTCCACACCATTCTGTAACTGGGGGTAGGTCCACACCATTCTGTAACTGGGGTAGGTCCACACCATAGGTCCACACCATTCTGTAACTGGGGGTAGGCCCACACCATTCTGTAACTGGGGGTAGGTCCACACCATTCTGTAACTGGGGGTAGGTCCACACCATTCTGTAACTGGGGGTAGGTAACTGGGGGTAGGTCCACACCATTCTGTAACTGGGGGTAGGTCCACACCATTCTGTAACTGGGGGTAGGTCCACACCATTCTGTAACTGGGGGTAGGTCCACACCATTCTGTAACTGGGGGTAGGTCCACACCATTCTGTAACTGGGGGTAGGTCCACACCATTCTGTAACTGGGGGTAGGTCCACACCATTCTGTAACTGGGGGTAGGTCCACACCATTCTGTAACTGGGGGTAGGCCCACACCATTCTGTAACTGGGGGTAGGCCCACACCATTCTGTAACTGGGGGTAGGTCCACACCATTCTGTAACTGGGGGTAGGTCCACACCATTCTGTAACTGGGGGTTGGTCCACACCATTCTGTAACTGGGGGGTAGGTCCACACCATTCTGTAACTGGGGGTTGGCCCACACCATTTTGTAACTGGGGTAGGTCCACACCATTCTGTAACTGGGGGTAGGTCCACACCATTCTGTAACTGGGGGTAGGTCCACACCATTCTGTAACTGGGGGTAGGTCCACACCATTCTGTAACTGGGGGTAGGTCCACACCATTCTGTAACTGGGGGTTGGCCCACACCATTCTGTAACTGGGGGTAGGTCCACACCATTCTGTAACTGGGGGTTGGCCCACACCATTCTGTAACTGGGGGTAGGTCCACACCATTCTGTAACTGGGGGTAGGCCCACACCATTCTGTAACTGGGGGTAGGTCCACACCATTCTGTAACTGGGGGTAGGTCCACACCATTCTGTAACTGGGGGTAGGCCCACACCATTCTGTAACTGGGGGTAGGTCCACACCATTCTGTAACTGGGGGTAGGTCCACACCATTCTGTAACTGGGGGTAGGTCCACACCATTCTCTAACTGGGGGTAGGTCCACACCATTCTGTAACTGGGTTAGGTCCACACCATTCTGTAACTGGGGGTTGGTCCACACCATTCCAACACAGATCAGCTGCTTTTTAACATACTAAATATCTGGAAAATCAATCTGGAAACACTGGACAGGTCCTTTATGAGACCTGTAGCCACTGCTGCTGTGTCTCTGTGTGTCTCTGTGTGTCTCTGTGGTTCTCTGTGGTTCTCTGTGTGTCTCTGTGGGTCTCTGTGGTTCTCTGTGTGTCTCTGTGTGTGTGTGTGTGTCTGTGTCTCTCTGTGTCTCTGTGTGTCTCTGTGTGTGTCTCTGTGTGTCTCTGTGGTTCTCTGGGGTTCTCTGTGTGTCTCTGTGGTTCTCTGTGGTTCTCTGTGGTTCTCTGTGGTTCTCTGTGTCTCTGTGGTTCTCTGTGGTTCTCTGTGTGTCTCTGTGGTTCTCTGTGTGTCTCTGTGGTTCTCTCTGTGGTTCTCTGTGTTCTCTGTGTGTCTCTGTGTGTCTCTGTGGTTCTCTGTGGTTCTCTGTGGTTCTGTGTTCTCTGTGGTGTCTCTGTGTTCTCTGTGGTTCTCTGTGTGTCTCTGTGGTTCTCTGTGTGTCTCTGTGGTTCTCTGTGTGTCTCTGTGGTTCTCTGTGTGTCTCTGTGGTTCTCTGTGTGTCTCTGTGGTTCTCTGTGTGTCTCTGTGGTTCTCTGTGTGTGTCTGTGTTTGTCTGTTTCTCTGTGTGTCTCTGTTTCTCTGTGTCTCTCTGTGTGTGTGTCTCTGTGTGTCTCTCTTTCTCTGTGTGTCTCTGTTTCTCTGTGTGTGTATCTGTGTGTCTCTGTGTGTCTCTGTTCTCTGTGTGTCTCTGTTTCTCTGTGTGTCTCTGTTTCTCTGTGTGTCTCTGTGTGTCTCTGTGTCTCTGTGTGTCTCTGGTTCTCTGTGTGTCTCTGTGTGTCTCTGTGTGTCTCTGGTTCTCTGTGTGTCTCTGGTTCTCTGTGTGTCTCTGTGTGTCTCTGGTTCTCTGTGTGTCTCTGTGTGTCTCTGTGTGTCTCTGGTTCTCTGTGTGTCTCTGTGTGTCTCTGGTTCTCTGTGTGTCTCTGTGTCTCTGTGTGTCTCTGTGTGTCTCTGTGTCTCTGTGTCTGTGTCTCTGGTTCTCTGTGTGTCTCTGTGTGTCTCCGACTTTCTTCATATTTCTCTCCTTTTCCTCATTTTACAATTTCTCCTCTTCACTCTGCCTCACCCACCTTTCCTCTCCCTCTCCCTCAGTCTCTCTCTCTTTCTGTCTCTCTCTCTTTTCTGTCTCTCTCTCTCTTTCTGTCTCTCTCTCTCTTTCTGTCTCTGTGTGTCTGTCTCTCTGTCGCTCTCTCGCTCTCGGTCTCGCTCTCTCTCTTTGTCTGTCTGTCTCTCTGTTTCTCTCTCGGTCTCTCTCTCTCTCTCTCGCTCTCGCTCTCTCTCGCTCTCTCTCTCGCTCGCTCCCTCCTCTCGCTCTCTCTCTCTCTCGGTCTCGCTCTCTCTCTCTCGGTCTTGCTCTCTCTCTCTGTCTCGCTCTCTCGGTCTCTCTCTCGGTCTCTCTCTCCCTCCCCCTCTCTCTCGGTTGCAAGCTGGCTGGTTAGTTATAAATATTTATTTGAAGTACCAGAAGTAGCTGTTGATGTGTATGTGTTTATATGTTGATGTGTTCCATGTAACTAATGACAACTGAAGAGAGGCTTGAACCACTGCTAAGATGACCCTCTCTATCTCACACATGTTCTGTTCAGAACCCAATCGTCTGAATGGAGACAGAACACTTTACAATTGTTCTGTCTAGCACTGTCTACACACACACACACACACACACACAGGTTTAAATAGTCTAGGCTGGCGCAGGTTTAAATAGTCTAGGCTGGCGCAGGTTTAAATAGTCTAGGCTGGCGCAGGTTTAAATAGTCTAGGCTGGCGCAGGTTTAAATAGTCTAGGCTGGCGCAGGTTTAAATAGTCCCCCTCCCTTCCCTCCCTCCCTCCCTCCCTCCCTCCCTCCCTCCCTCCCTCCCTCCCTCCCTCCCTCCCTCCCTCCCTCCATCCCTCTCCCTGTGTGTGTTGGCTAGTAATTGACTGTCCTGGGATTCCCTCATTAGTCTTCAGAGGAGATGTGACTATTAGAGTCGTTGGGCGTGGCCAGCTGGGCTGAGACACGCCCGTCCATCATTATAAAGGACATGTTTGAATAGACGAGTCACAAGACAACTATTTAATATGTTTGGATGTCCACTTCATTCTCTCTGTCTCTCTGTCAATTCAATTCAAGGGCTTTATTGGCATGGGAAACATGTGTTAATATTGCCAAAGCAAGTGAGGTAGATAATATACAAAAGTGAAATAAACAATAAAAATGAACAATAAACATTACACTCAAGTTTCAAAGAATGAAAACATTACAAATGTCATATTGTATATTTACAGTGTTGTAATGGTGTACACATGTCTCTCTCTCTCTCTCTCTCTGTCTCTGACTCTCTCTCTCTCTCTCTCTGTCTCTCTCTACTCTCTCTCTCTCTGACTCTCTCTCTCTCTCTCTCTCTCTCTCTGACTCTCTCTCTCTCGCTGTCTCTCTCTACTCTCTCTCTCTCTGACTCTCTCTCTCTCTCTCTCTCTCTCTCTCTCTCTCTCTCTCTCTCTCTCTCTCTCTCTCTCTGTCTCTCTCTCTCTCTGTCTCTCTCTCTGTCTCTGTCTCTGTCTCTGTCTCTCTCTCTCTCTCTCTCTCTCTCTCTCTCTCTCTCTCTCTCTCTCTCTCTCTCTCTGTCTCTCTCTCTCTCTCTCTCTCTCTCTCTCTCTCTCTCTCTCTGTCTCTCTCTCTGTCTCTCTCTCTCTCTGTCTCTCTCTCTCTGTCTCTCTCTCTCTCTGTGTCTCTCTCTCTCTCTCTCTCTCTCTCTCTCTCTGTGTCTCTCTCTCTCAGACAGGGACTATACCAGTCTGTGTGAGAGACAGCCGATTGGTCGATTGCTGTTCCGTCAGTACTGTGACACCAGGCCAGAGCTCAAACGTTGCATCGAGTTCATGGACTCTGTGGTAAGACATTTCTATCTCTCTCTGTCGCTATCCCTCTCTCCCACGATTTCTCTCTCAATTCAATTCAATTCAATTCAAGGGCTTTATTGTCATGGGAAACATGTGTTAACATTGCCAAAGCAAGTGAGGTAAATAATATTTAAAGTGAATAAATAAAGTGAAATAAACAATAAACAATAAAAATTAACAGTAAACATTACACATACAGAAGTTTCAAAACAATAAAGACATTACACATGTCATATTATATATATATATACAGTGTTTTAAGAATGTACAAATGGTAAAGGACACAAGATAAAAAAACTAATTTTGCACGCCCAATTTTTCAGTTTTTGATTTGTTAAAAAAGTTTGAAATATCCAATAAATGTCGTTCCACTTCATGATTGTGTCCCACTTGTTGTTGATTCTTCACAAAAAAATACAGTTTTATATCTTTATGTTTGAAGCCTGAAATGTGGCAAAAGGTCGCAAAGTTCAAGGGGGCCGAAACTTTCGCAAGGCACTGTGTATATATATATATACAGTGTTTTAACAATGTACAAATGGTTAAAGGACACAAGATAAAATAAATAAGCATAGATATGGGTTGTACTTACAATGGTGTTTGGTCTTCACTGGTTGACCTTTTCTTGTGGCAACAGGTCACACATCTTGCTGCTGTGATGCACACTGGTATTTCACCCAGTAGATATGGGAGTTTATCAAAATTGGATTTGTTTTCGAATTCTTTGTGGATCTGTGTAATCTGAGGGAAATATGTCTCTCTAATATGGTCATACATTGGGCATACATCTCTCTCTTTCTCGCTCTCTGTCTGTTTCTCTCTCTCTCTTGTCTCGCTCTCTGTCTGTTTCTCTCTCTCTCTGTCTCGCTCTCTGTCTGTTTCTCTCTCTCTCTCTTTGTCTCGCTCTCTGTCTGTTTCTCTCTCTCTCTGTCTCGCTCTCTGTCTGTTTCTCTCTCTCTCTCTTTGTCTCGCTCTCTGTCTGTTTCTCTCTCTCTCTTCTCGCTCTCTGTCTGTTTCTCTCTCTCTCTCTTTGTCTCGCTCTCTGTCTGTTTCTCTCTCTCTCCCCCTCAATTTCCTCTCAACCCCCTACTTTTCCTGCTTCCTCTGCTAGCTCCCATGAGAAAGGACTGGGCCTGAGTTTGGGCATGCAGATGTAGGGGGGTGTCTTGGGGGCCTGGGAGTCAGAGGACTGGTAATGAGAGAGAGGAAGAGAGAGGGGGAAAGAATGAGAGAGAGAGAGAGCGGTGGAGAGAGAGCTTGGGAGGGATGGGGCATGAGCGCTGGAAGGGGAGCCTGTCAGAAAAATATCTGCCCCTCCTCCTCCATGCACCCTCTCCATGAGGTTAAACCCACGTCAGAGGCCTGTCCCCTGGGTAGGTGGACTAACACAGGCCCAGGCTTGTGTCCCAGGCCCCTGGAGGTGTCTGAGAAATGAAAAAAAAAAACACTGCTTGTTTAGTGAACACCAACATTAGTCAACGTCTGTTCTCTAAACCATATCCATGTTCGGTCAACTTGGTTCACAGACAGACCGATCCATGGAGAACTGAACAGTGGTGTTAGTCTAGGCCCGAATGGTACTCTGTTCCTATTGGCCGGTGGCCATTTTGTTTCTCTGACTGTGGTATTGTCGGTGACATCATCCTGTGGTGTTCTAGTTATCATCCTGTGACATCATCCTGTGGTGTTCTAGTTATCATATGGTGACATCATCCTGTGGTGACATCATCCTGTGGTGTTCTAGTTATCATATGGTGACATCATCATATGGTGACATCATCCTGTGGTGTTCTAGTTATCATATGGTGACATCATCCTGTGGTGTTCTAGTTATCATATGGTGACATCATCATATGGTGACATCATGCTGTGGTGTTCTAGTTATCATATGATGACATCATCCTGTGGTGTTCTAGTTATCATATGGTGACATCATCATATGGTGACATCATGCTGTGGTGTTCTAGTTATCATATGATGACATCATCCTGTGGTGTTCTAGTTATCATATGGTGACATCATCATATGGAGACATCATGCTGTGGTGGATGTAGTTCTATGGAGACATCATCCTGTGGTGTTGTAGTTCTATGGAGACATCATCCTGTGGTGTTGTAGTTCTATGGAGACATCATTCTGTAGTTCTATGGAGACATCATGTTGTAGTTCTATGGAGACATCATGTTGTAGTTCTATGGAGACATCATGTTGTAGTTCTATGGAGACATCATGTTGTAGTTCTATGGAGACATCATGTTGTAGTTCTATGGAGACATCATGCTGTGGTGTTGTAGTTCTGTGGAGACATCATGTTGTAGTTCTGTGGAGACATCATGTTGTAGTTCTATGGAGACATCATGTTGTAGTTCTATGGAGACATCATGTTGTAGTTCTGTGGAGACATCATGTTGTAGTTCTATGGAGACATCATGTTGTAGTTCTATGGAGACATCATGTTGTAGTTCTATGGAGACATCATGCTGTGGTGTTGTAGTTCTGTGGAGACATCATGTTGTAGTTCTGTGGAGACATGTTGTAGTTCTGTGGAGACATCATGTTGTAGTTCTATGGAGACATCATGCTGTGGTGGATGTATGGACAGTGGGTATCATGTTTGTAACAGTGTCTCTCCCCTGCCAGGCCCTGTACCAGCTCGCTCCGGATGAGAAGAGGAAGGACTGTGGAATCAGAATGTTGGAAACGTACTTCAACAACGGGGTGAGTAGCCAATCAGAGTAGGTTTACGGGGTGAGTAGCCAATCAGAGTAGGTTTACTGGGTGAGTAGCCAATCAGGTGCAGATCAACGGGGTGAGTAGCCAATCAGAGTAGGTTTCTTCACTAACGGATGAGGAAAGGCCCGGTGCCAGATCAACGGGTGAGTGGTTTCTTCACTAACGGATGAGGAAAGGCCCGGTGCAGATCAACGGGTGAGTAGGTTTCTTCACTAACGGATGAGGAAAGGCCCGTGCCAGATCAACGGGTGAGTAGGTTTCTTCACTAACGGATGAGGAAAGGCCCGGTGCAGATCAACGGGGTGAGTAGGTTTCTTCACTAACGGATGAGGAAAGGCCCGGTGCCAGATCAACGGGTGAGTAGGTTTCTTCACTAACGGATGAGGAAAGGCCCGGTGCAGATCAACGGGTGAGTAGGTTTCTTCACTAACGGATGAGGAAAGGCCCGGTGCAGATCAACGGGTGAGTAGGTTTCTTCACTAACGGATGAGGAAAGGCCCGGTGCCAGATCAACGGGTGAGTAGGTTTCTTCACTAACGGATGAGGAAAGGCCCGGTGCCAGATCAACTGGGTGAGTAGGTTTCTTCACTAACGGATGAGGAAAGGCCTGGAGAAGTGGGTACACGTTAGTCGGTGTAATTTTAATGATAGTTGCTGGTTGGAAATACAGTCAACTCAACATGTAATTGAACTGTTTAATACCATTATTGAAATGCTGTCCTCTTCTGTCCCGCCAGTCAGCAAGCAACAATATTAACATGATATTTGAAATGTAATGATAAATGTCTATGATATATATATATATATACACACACACACACACACACACACAGTGCTTTGGGAAAGTATTCAGACCCCTTGACTTTCCACATTTTGTTACGTTACAGCCTTATTCTAAAATGGATTCAATAGTCCCCCCTTCATCAATCTACACACAAACACCCCATAATGACATCACAAACACCCCATAATGACATCACAAACACCCCATAATGACATCACAAACACCCCATAATGACATCACAAACAGCCCATAATGACATCACAAACACCCCATAATGACATCACAAACACCCCATAATGACAAAGCAAAAACAGGTTTTAGGACATTTTTGCTCATTTCTTAAAAAGTGTACAATTGGAATATATAATTTCCATAAGTAGTCAGACCCTTTACTCAGTACTTTGTTGAAGCACCTTTGGCAGCGATTACAACCTCAAGTCTTATTGGGTACGACGCTACAAGCTTGGCACACCTGTATTTGAGGAGTTTCTCCCATTCTTCTCTACGGATCCTCTCAATCTCTGTCAGGTTGGATGGGGAGAATTGCTGCACAGCTATTTTCAGGTCTCTCCAGAGATGTTTGATCAGGTTCAATTCTGGGCTCTGGCTGGGCCACTCAAGGACATTGAGACTTGTCCTGAAGCCACTCCTGCATTGTCTTGGCTGTGTGCTTAGAGTCATTGTCCTGTTGGAAGGCGAACCTTCGCCCCAGTCTTAGGACCTGAGCGCTCTGGAGCAGGTTTTCATCAAGGATCTCTCTGTACATTGTTCTGTTCATCTTTGCCTCGATCCTGACTAGTCTCCCTACCACTGAAAAACATCCCCACTGCATGATGCTGCCACCAACTTGCTTCACCGTAGGGATGGAGCCAGGTTTCCTCCAGAGGTGACACTTGGTATTCAGGCCAAAGAGTTCAATCTTGGTTTCATCAGACCAGAAAATCTTGTTTCTCATGGTCTGAGAGTCTTTAGATGCCTTTTGGCAAACTCCAAGCGGGCTGTCATGTGCCTTTTACTGAGGAGTGGCTTCCGTCTGGCCACTCTACCATAAAGGACTGGTTGGTGGAGTGCTGCAGATATGGTTGTCCTTCTGGAAGGTTCTCCCATCTCCACAGAGGAACTCTAGAGCTCTGTCAGAGTGACCATCGGGTTCTTGGTCACCTCCCTGAACAAGGCCCTTCTCCCCCGATTGGCTAGTTTGGCCGGGCTGCCAGCTCTAGGAAGAGTCTTGGTGGTTCCAAACGTCTTCCATTTCAGAATGATGGAGGCCACTGTGTTCTTGGGGACCTTCAATGCAGCAGTTATGTTTTGGTACCCTTCCCCAGATCTGTGCCTCGACACAATCCTGTCTCTGATCTCTACGGACAATTCCTTCAACCTCATGGCTTGGTTTTTGCTCTGACATGCACTGTCAACTGTAGGACCTCATATCTGTGTCTAATTTTCAATAAATGTGCAAACATTTATAAAAACATGGTTTCACTTTGTCATTGTGGGGTTTTGTCTAAAATTACTAAAAATCAAATGTAAAACGTGTGTTTTTGTAAATATATATATTATTTTTTATATATTTTTTTCCCCATTTTGAATTCAGGCTGAAACAACAGACTGTGGAATAATTCAAGGGGTATGAATCCTTTCTGAAGGCAGATCAGTTCATTAATAAATCCATCTCTCTCTCTCCGTCTAGTCGGCAGCCCATCTGCGAGATATACCTCAGGAGTTGGTAGGGGAGTGTCGTGAAAAGCTGGAACAGACGCCCTGCAAGGAACTCTTCAACGACTGCTGCAAGTATGTCTGTCTTCTTATTGGTCAAAACACCTGTCCATCAGGCTATCACCTGGCATTCATTGGTCAGCTCGCCTGTCAATCAGGGTATTACCTGGCATTCATTGGTCAGCTCGCCTGTCAATCAGGGTATCACCTGGCATTCATTGGTCAGCTCGCCTGTCAATCAGGGTATCACCTGGCATTCATTGGTCAGCTCGCCTGTCAATCAGGGTATCACCTGGCATTCATTGGTTAGCTCGCCTGTCAATCAAAGAGCTACATATAATTAAGTGGTCTGGCTATTGTATCTGGGGGGCCATTTTTGGAATGACGGTTGTGTTGTAATTGTGGGGCAGGAAGATTGAACTGAATCCTAATGCCAGAGATGAAAAGGTGAAGTGAGGGAGAACTCAACAAGCAAAGAGTTTTTCTATGGAGGTCAATGAGAGAGAGAGGGTGGAATTTGGTTATATAAAAAAAAATTTAATGGTTTATTTGCTACGTGTGGCTTATTTGATCAAATAAATGTTTTTTTTTTGTAATACTTCGTTTGTTACGAGTGTGCTGGTATAAGTAGGATACGTAGAGGGAAAAAAACGTTATGTTGGAGTTGTGCCTGGTCGTCACTAGTTACCACAGCCACAAAGTCATAAACCCTCCCTATTTCTACAATTTCTCTTCGTAAAATGTGATTTTAAACTTAACCTTAAACCACACTGCTAACCTTATGCCTAAATCTAACCTTAAATAAAAACAAAAAAAGCTCATTTTTGTTTTTATGAATTTTTACGGTATAGCCAATTTAGACTTTTTGGCTATGGTAACTAGTGGAAACAGGTGTGCCTGTTGTTCACGTGCGTATCCGCCCTCTCATTGGCTAGAATGGTCCCACCTGATCCGAGAATGGTCCCACCTGATCCGTCCTCTCATTGGCTAGAATGGTCCCACCTGATCCGTCCTCTCATTGGCTAGAATGGTTCCACCTGATCCGTCCTCTCATTGGCTAGAATGGTCCCACCTGATCCGTCCTCTCATTGGCTAGAATGGTCCCATCTGATCCGCCCTCTCATTGGCTAGAATGGTCCCACCTGATCCGTCCTCTCATTGGCTAGAATGGTCCCACCTGATCCGTCCTCTCATTGGCTAGAATGGTCCCAACTGATCCGCCCTCTCATTGGCTAGAATGGTCCCGTCTGATCCGCCCTCTCATTGGCTGGAATGGTCCCACCTGATCTTTCCTCCTCCCAATGTTGTACTTGATAAACAAAAACAGCTGAACGAGATTTTTAACAAGATTCTTGGAATGTGTTGTAACCCCATTTGGAGAAGATGTGATAATTCATGGATGTTGACGTCAGTTTGGCTTCGACGTGATGGATGGAGGATTTGGCTTTTCAACGGGTCCTGGCTCCTGGCTTTGTGTGTTTGGCAGGGATGCCCAACCCTGTTCCTGTAGAGAAACCCTCCTGTAGGTTTTAACTCCAACCCTGTTCCTGGAGAGCCATCGTAATGTAGGTTCTCTACAACCCTAATCTAGCGCTCCTAATTCTAGTAATCAGCTGGTTGATAAGATGAATCAGGTTAGTTAAAACCTACTGGAGGGTTTCTCTCCAGGAATAGGGTTGGAGTTAAAACCTACAGGAGGGTATCTCTCCAGGAACAGGGTTGGAGTTAAAACCTACAGGAGGGTTTCTCTCCAGGAACAGGGTTGGAGTTAAAACCTACAGGAGGGTCTCTCTCCAGGAACAGGGTTGGAGTTACAACCTACAGGAGGGTTTGTACAGGGACAGGGTTGGAGTTAAAACCTACAGGAGGGTATCTCTCCAGGAACAGGGTTGGAGTTAAAACCTACAGGAGGGTATCTCTCCAGGAACAGGGTTGGAGTTAAAACCTACAGGAGGGTCTCTCTCCAGGAACAGGGTAGAGTTAACCTACAGGAGGGTCTCTCTCCAGGAACAGGGTAGAGTTAACCTACAGGAGGGTTTGTACAGGGACAGGGTTGGAGTTAAAACCTACAGGAGGGTTTCTCTCCAGGAACAGGGTTGGAGTTCAAACCTACAGGAGGGTCTCTCTCCAGGAACAGGGTTGGAGTTATAACCTACAGGAGGGTTTGTACAGGGACAGGGTTGGAGTTAAAACCTACAGGAGGGTTTCTCTCCAGGAACAGGGTTGGAGTTAAAACCTACAGGAGGGTATCTCTCCAGGAACAGGGTTGGAGTTAAAACCTACAGGAGGGTCTCTCTCCAGGAACAGGGTTGGAGTTAAAACCTACAGGAGGGTCTCTCTCCAGGAACAGGGTTGGAGTTAAAACCTACAGGAGGGTCTCTCTCCAGGAACAGGGTTGGAGTTAAAACCTACAGGAGGGTTTCTACAGGAACAGGGTTGGAGTTAAAACCTACAGGAGGGTCTCTCTCCAGGAACAGGGTTGGAGTTAAAACCTACAGGAGGGTTTCTCTCCAGGAACAGGGAGTTAAACCTAGGGGGTTGGAACAGGGTTGGAAAACCTACAGGAGGGTTTCTCTCCAGGAACAGGGTTGGAGTTAAAACCTACAGGAGGGTTTCTCTCCAGGAACAGGGTTGGAGTTATAACCTACAGGAGGGTTTGTACAGGGACAGGGTTGGAGTTAAAACCTACAGGAGGGTCTCTCTCCAGGAACAGGGTTGGAGTTAAAACCTACAGGAGGGTTTCTCTCCAGGAACAGGGTTGGAGTTAAAACCTACAGGAGGGTTTCTCTCCAGGAACAGGGTTGGAGTTAAAACCTACAGGAGGGTCTCTCTCCAGGAACAGGGTTGGAGTTACAACCTACAGGAGGGTTTGTACAGGGACAGGGTTGGAGTTACAACCTACAGGAGGGTTTGTACAGGGACAGGGTTGGAGTTAAAACCTACAGTAGGGTATCTCTCCAGGAACAGGGTTGGAGTAAAAACCTACAGGAGGGTCTCTCTTGTCAACTGAGGCTGCAGTTAGGATGCTTCTGAAACTTTGTAAAGACATAAACTGTTTAGAGAGTTATGGTGTGTGTGTGTGTGTGTGTGTGTGTGTGTGTGTGATTGTTGGAAAGAGCTCAACTCTGTCACAGTAATTATTATGAGGGATCTGGCACCTGGAACAGTATTAAACACACACACACACACACACACACACACACACACACACACAGTGGTGCCAAATGGACGTGAGCAGCAGGAGAGGGCATCCGGACGCTTGGCATGGGCACAACAACGGCCTCAGTGTTCATCACACACACACATACACACACTGATTTGCAGGTGTCATAGTTTCCTGCTCTCAGCCCCAGAGCCAATAGAGGGGACACATCAGAGACGCACTACATGGCCAAAAGTATGTGGACACCTGCTTGTCGAACATCTCGTTCCAAAATCATGGGCATTAATATGGAGTTGGTCCCCCCTTTGCTGCTATAACAGCCTCTACTCTTCTGGGAAGGCTTTCCACTAGATGTTGGAACATTGCTGCTATAACAGCCTCCACTCATCTGGGAAGGCTTTCCACTAGATGTTGGAACATTGCTGTTATAACAGCCTCCACTCTTCTGGGAAGGCTTTCCACTAGATGTTGGAACATTGCTGCTATAACAGCCTCCACTCATCTGGGAAGGCTTTCCACTAGATGTAGGAACATTGCTGCAGGGACTTGCTTCCATTCAGCCACAAGATCATTAGTGAGGTCGGGTACTGATGTTGGGCGATTAGGCCTGGCTCGCAGTCGGCTTTCCAATTCATCCAAAAGGTGATCGATGGGGTTGAGGTCAGGGCTCTGTGCATGCCAGTCAAGTTCTTCTACACCGATCTCGACAAACTATTTCTGTATGGACCTCACTTTGTGCACTGGGGGGTATTGTCATGCTGAAACAGGAAAGGGCCTTCCCCAAACTGATGCCATAAAGTTAGAAGCACAGAATAGTCTAAAATGTCATTTAACATGTCCCTTCCCTGGAACTAAGGGGCCCGAACCATGAAGAAACAGACCCAGTCCATTATTACTCCTCCACCAAACTTTACAGTTGGCATTATGCATTCGGGCAGGTAACGTTTCTCCTGGCATCCGCCAAACCCAGATTAGTCCGTCGGACTGCCAAGATGGTAAAGCGTGACACTCTAGAGATCTAGAGTGTTTCCACTGCTCCAGTGTGCCACGGCGGCGAGGTTCACTCCAGTTGACTCTTGCGAATGTTGATCTCTGCCATGGATCTCATTCCATGAAGCTCAAGGAACCGTTAACGTTGCTTCCAGAATAGTGAGAGTTGCATCCGAGGACAGACGTGGACAGACGTGGACAGACGTGGACAGACGTGGACAGACGTGGTACGCGCTTTCACCTCTCTGTTCTATGAGCTTGTGTGGCCTACCACTTTGCGACTGAGCCGTTGTTGCTCCTAGATGTTTCCACTTACAGTTACAGTTGACCGGAGGGCAAAAAATATGACAAACTGACTTGTTGGAAAAGGTGGCCATCCTATGACGGTGCCACGTTGGAAATGTCACGAGCTCTTCATTAATTAAGGCCGTTCTACTGCCAATGTTTGTCTATGGAGATTGCATGGCTGTGTGCTCAATGTTATACGCCTGTCAGGAAGGGGTGGGGCTGAAAAAACCCTGAATCTTTTCATTTGAAGGTGTGTCCAACATGTGTGTGTGTGTTTATATATATATATATAGTTACCCACAATGCACCACCTGTTGCAGACTGAGTGTTTTCCGGGTGAATCATTACTTTCACTCAGGGTTATAAAAGTGTGACTCGACATCTTGCTGTGCGTGCTGGACTTTTATTTTGAAGGCACCAGTTAGATGTTTTTCCTCCGTATCGTATCCTCCTACTAGCGTTTTTAACAACTTTTTTTTTAAAACTGTTTTAATTTTCTGATGATGCAGAACCATACATTTTCTTCTTAAATATTATTATTATTATTTTTTTAAACGTGGATATATATACGCATTTTTCACATTATTACACTGTTATTGTGCTGAAGATGATGAAGATGAAGTCACATTTTCACGTAGTCATGCGTTGATGTCAATGGAGGACTATTGACATCCCCAGAAAAGTTTCCAGAGCTTATTCCCAGTTGAACAATCATTCCTTATTCCTAATGGGAAAAACACACACACACACACACACACACACACACACACACACACACACACACACACACACACACACACACACACACACACACACACACACACACACACAGTAGTCAGACTTTATGAAGAATACACACACAGGTATATAAACAACTTCTGTCTCTCTTTGTCTCTCTTTGTCTCTCTTTTTTTCTCTCTCTCTTTTTTCTCTCTTTTTCTCTCTCTCTGTCTGTCTCTGTCTGTCTCTGTCTCTCTCTGTCTCTGTCTCTCTCTTTGTCTCTCTCTCTTTGTCTCTCTCTCTCTTTCTCTCTCTCTCTCTCTCTTTTTCTCTCTCTCTCTCTGCTTCTCTCTCTCTCTCTCTGTTTCTCTCTCTCTTTCTCTCTGTCTCTCTCTCTCTCTGTTTCTCTCTCTCTGTTTCTCTGTGATAACTTAAAGTTCAAACAGTCAGAATGGGGAGGGAATCTCTCTCTGACGTACCAGGGTTCTCCCTCGGGACAACTGGAATCGCGGAACACCGTTTGGAGCAGCAGAACGTTACTTTGGAAAAAACAATTATTTTCTCAGTCTGGGTTAGAGACATGAGCTGGGGCAAGAATTTGTTTCTCTGTCTCTCTCAATTCAATTCAATTCAAGGGCTTTATTGGCATGGGAAACATGTGTTAACATTGCCAAAGCAAGTGAGGTAGACAACATACAAAGTGAATATATAAAGTGAAAAACAACAAAAATTAACAGTAAACATTACACATACAGAAGTTTCAAAACAGTAAAGACATTACAAATGTCATATTATATATATACAGTGTTTTAACAATGTACAAATGGTTAAAGGACACAAGATCAAATAAATAAGCACAAATCTCTCTGTGTGTGTGTGTGTGTGTGTGTGTGTGTGTGTGTGTGTGTGTGTGTGTGTGTGTGTGTGTGTGTGTGTGTGTGTGTGTGTGTGTGTGTGTGTGTGTGTGTGTGTGTGTAAACACGCACATATTCGTATGTGAAAGTTAGAAAATAGGTTTTTGTTTGTTTGCTTTTCTAGTTTTAAACAGTTTACTACAGTTCAGTTAGAAGGGGTTATGACAGTTCAAATAGGCAGTATAGTACACTGAACAACAATATAAATGCAACATGTAAAGTGTTGGTCCCATGTTTTACGAACTGAAATGAAATATTCCTGAAATGTTCCATACATAAAAAGCTGATTACATTTTGTGCACAAATTTGTTTACATCCCTGTTAGCGAGCAGTTCTCCTTTTGCCCCAAGATAATCCATCCACCTGACAGGTGTGGCATATCAAGAAGCCGATTAAACAGCATGACACAGGTGCACCTTGTGCTGGGGGGACAATAAAAGGGCCACTTTAAAATGTGCAGTTTTGTCACACAACACAACGCCACAGATGTTTCAGGTTTTGAGGGAGTGTGCAATTGGCATGCTGACTGCAGGAATGTCCATCAGAGCTGTTGCCAGAGAATTGAATGTTCATGTGTCCACCATAAGCCACCTCCGTCTCTACCATAAGCCACCTCCGTCTCTACCATAAGCCACCTCCGTCTCTACCATAAGCCACCTCCGTCTCTACCATAATAAGCCACCTCCTGGTTAAAGACCTCCGTCTCTACCATAAGCCACCCTCCGTCTCTACCATAAGCCACCTCCGTCTCTACCATAAGCCGTCTCTACCACCTAAGCCACCTGATTAGCACTAAGATACATAAGCCTCCGTCTCTACCATAAGCCACCTCCGTCTCTAATGAACATTTGCTGTTGTGTTTTGGGGGGGGGTCTGAAGTGATGTGTGTTTCTCTCTCTCTGTCTCTCTCTCTCTCTCTCTCTGTCTCTGTCTCTCTCCGTCTCTCTCTCTCTCTCTCTCTCTCTGTCTCTCTGTCTCTCTCCGTCTCTCTCTCTCTCTGTCTCTCTCCGTCTCTCTCTCTCTCTCTCTCTGTCTCTGTCTCTCTCCGTCTCTCTCTCTCTCTCTCTGTCTCTCTCTCTCTCTCTCTCTCTCTCATATGCTCTTATAATTCACACACACACACACACACACGCCTGGCTGGGTGTGATTTTTCCAGTGGACCTCCCGTTGTTTCTGAAGCGTTTCTCAGAATTCCAGTTTCCTGGTTGTCTGGAATGTTCTGGAATGTTCTGCCGTTCAGACATATTTCACTCTTCTTTTCGTTTTATCCTCTCTGTTCTGGAGCTCCGCTTTCAACAGGGCACATGGATACACACACACACACACACACACACGCACGAACACACACACACACACGAACACACACACTCACGCACGAACACACACACACACACACGAACACACACACACACACACGAACACACACACTCGCACATGTGCACAAACAGATGAAAACAAGGTGTCTGTTTTTGATAAAGTGTGTGTGTGTGTGTGTGTGTGTGTGTGTGTGTGTGTGTGTGTGTGTGTGTGTGTGTGTGTGTGTGTGTGTGTGTGTGTGTGTGTGTGTGTGTCTATAAACCTGAACATCCAGAGAGAAGGTTAGGGGAAGGTTAAAAATGGTTGATAAAAGGTTAGGGATGGTTAATATAAGGTTAAGGATCGTTGATATGAGGTTACAATGTGTTGATTAAAGGTTAGTGATGGTTGATAGAAGGTTGGAGATGATTGATTTAAAGGTTTGGATTGGTTTAAAGATGTTATATCTAAAGTTGTGGTCCAAAAGGTTTGGGGAGACAGAATGGTGCAGAGTTTGGTTTGGTTGG
>NW_024608333.1:0-5000 GCF_018296145.1 Oncorhynchus tshawytscha | reverse complement strand
CTCTCTCTCTCTCTACCTCTGTTTGTCTCTCTCTCTCTCTCTCTCTCTACCTCTGTTTGTCTCTCTCTCTGTTTGTCTCTCTCTCTCTCTCTACCTCTGTTTGTCTCTCTCTCTGTTTGTCTCTCTCTCTCTCTCTACCTCTGTTTGTCTCTCTGTCTTTGTGTGTGTGAGTCTGTATTGATATTTCTGCGTTCTATGTTTGTGTTAAAATGCTCTGTCATCATAAATCAATCCTTCCTACCTTCCTGTACTGGACTATGTGATGCAACTTTTCCACTGGTCTTAAATCAGTTCTTAAACCAGTACTTTTCTAGAGCAACATCTTGGTAACTTTCCCAAAGATTCCCGTGGAGGATTCTGGGTTTTTTTCTCCATCGTTTTTTCCCTCCGAAATCCTGTTATATTCCAACTGGGGCCACAGAAGGCCTGGGATCTTTTTTGGGAAGGTTACCGGAATTTTGCATCCTGCCTGGCAACTCACCACTGAGTCTTAACCTGACCTGCAATCAGATTTAAACTCAAACCTGCCTGGTGTAAGGTAGGGGAGGAGGGGAGGGGAGGAGAGGGGGAGAGGGGAGGAGAGGAGAGGAGAGGAGAGAGAGGAGAGGAGAGGAGAGGAGAGGAGAGGAGAGGAGAGGAGGGGAGGGGGAGGGGGGGGGAGGAGAGGGGAGGGGAGGAGGAGGAGGAGGGGGGGGAGAGAGGGGGGGGAGGGGAGAGGAGAAGAGAGGAGAGGAGAGGAGAGGGGGAGGGGGAGGGGAGGAGGGAGTGGAGGGAGGGAGGGGAGGGGAGGAGAGGAGAGTGGAGGGAGGGGAGAGGAGAGGAGGAGGGAGAGGGGAGAGGAGAGGAGTCTTAACCTGACCTGCAATCAGATTTAAATGAACAACATACTGACATCCTAGAGCTGTTTCACTCTGTACAAGGTTGGAAAAACACCTGGTGTGTGTGTCTGTGAGGTGTGTGTCTGTGAGGTGTGTGTCTGTGAGGTGTGTGTCTGTGAGGTGTGTGTCTGTGAGGTGTGTCTGTGTGGTGTGTCTGTGTGTGTCTGTGAGGTGTGTGTCTGTGAGTAAGTGTGTGTCTGTGAGTGAGGTGTGTGTCTGTGAGTGAGGTGTGTGTCTGTGAGTGAGGTGTGTGTCTGTGAGGTGTGTGTCTGTGAGGTGTGTGTCTGTGAGGTGTGTGTCTGTGAGGTGTGTGTCTGTGAGGTGTGTGTCTGTGAGGTGTGTGTGTCTGTGAGGTGTGTGTGTCTGTGAGGTGTGTGTCTGTGAGGTGAGGTGTGTGTGTCTGTGTGAGGTGTGTGTGTGTGTGTGTGTGAGGTGTGTGTGTGTCTGTGAGGTGTGTGTGTGTCTGTGAGGTGTGTGTGTGTGTCTGTGAGGTGTGTGTGTGTCTGTGAGGTGTGTGTGTCTGTGAGGTGTGTGTGTGTCTGTGAGGTGTGTGTGTGTCTGTGAGGTGTGTGTCTGTGTGTGTGTCTGTGAGGTGTGTGTGTGTCTGTGAGGTGTGTGTGTCTGTGAGGTGTGTGTGTGAGGTGTGTGTGTGAGGTGTGTGTCTGTGAGGTGTGTGTCTGTGAGGTGTGTGTCTGTGAGGTGTGTGTGTGTGTGAGGTGTGTGTCTGTGAGGTGTGTGTCTGTGAGGTGTGTGTGTGTCTGTGAGGTGTGTGTCTGTGAGGTGTGTGTCTGTGTGTGTGTCTGTGAGGTGTGTGTCTGTGAGGTGTGTGTCTGTGAGGTGTGTGTCTGTGAGGTGTGTGTGTGAGGTGTGTGTGTGAGGTGTGTGTGTGAGGTGTGTGGTGTTTCCATTCTGTCCCATATGGCAGAGTTCTCACAGGTGTTTGATCAAAGAGGAGGGAATCCCAGACGTTTTAATGATTGATGGAAGAGACATAAAACTGGCCTTGTGTTTATCTAACGGACGAGGAGAGGATGTTTGTGTTAGCCTGCTAATGAACACACACACACACCTCACAGACACACACACACACACACACACAGACACAGACACACACACACGCACCTCACAGACACACACACACACACACACACACACACACACACACACACACACACACACACACACACACACACACACACACACACACACCCTTGCTTATACCAACTTGCTTATGCATGTGTATGTTTGTTTATGTGTGTTTTTGTTTTTGAGTTCCTACATAGGATGACTGGTACAACGGCCCTCTACACACACACACACACACACACACACCTGAAGAGGGCCTTGTACACCTGGAATGGATGGGCAGACTGCCATTTCACTGCAGTGTGTGTGATTGCTTTTCTACAGTACATCTGTGTGATTGTGATTGTGACTCTCTAGCTGTGTCTCTGTGCTGTGTGTGTGTGTGTGTGTGTGTGTGTGTGTGTGTGTGTGTGTGTGTGTGTGTGTGTGTGTGTGTGTGTGTGTGTGTCAGCTGCAGGCGATGGCTCTTCATGCTCCTCTACCTAGGAGAGAGAGGCTCTGTTGCTTAGCAACACTGACCAAACAGCAGAGGCAGAAAGAAGTCAAGCACTCTCAAAAAACTTTCTCTCTCTCTCTCGCGCGCTAGCCTGCTTTCTCTTCCTCTCCCCACCTCTCCTCTCCCCACCTCCTCTCCCCTCCTCTCCTCTCCTCTCCCCCCACCTCTCCTCTCCTCTCCCCCACCTCTCCTCTCCCCCACCTCTCCCCTCTCCTCTCCCCACCTCTCCTCTCCTCTCCCCACCTCTCTCCTCTCCTCTCCCTCTCCTCTCCTCTCCCCTCCTCTCCTCTCCCCCTCTCCTCTTCCTCACCTCTCCTCTCCTCTCCTCTCCCCACCCCTCTCCTCTCCTCTCCCCACCTCTCCTCTTCTCTCCTCTCCTCTCCTCTCCCCACCTCTCCTCTCCTCTCCTCCTCCTCTCCTCTCTCCTCTCCTCTCCTCTCCTCTCCCCTCCTCTCTCTCTCTCCTACCTCTCCTCTCCTCTCCCCCCTCTCTCCTCTCCCTCTCCCCACCTCTCCTCTCCCTCTCCTCTCCTCTCTCCTCTCCTCTCCCTCTCCTCTCCTCTCCTCTCCTCTCCTCTCCTCTCCCCACCTCTCCTCTCCTCCTCCTCTCCTCTCCTCTCCTCTCCCTCCCCTCCCCTCTCCTCTCCTCTCCTCTCCTCTCCTCCCCACCTCTCCCTCTCCTCTCCTCTCCTCTCCTCTCCTCTCCTCTCCTCTCCTCTCCTCCTCCTCTCCTCTCCCCACCTCTCTCTCCTCTCCTCACCTCTCCTCTCCTCTCTCCTCCTCTCCCCACCTCTCCTCTCTCTCCTCCTCTCCTCCTCTCCCCTCTCCCCTCTCCCCTCCTCCTCTCCCCACTCTCCCCTCCCCCCCTCTCCCCACCTCTCCTCTCTCCTCCTCTCCCCTCCCCTCTCCTCCTCTCTCCTCTCCCCTCCCCACCTCTCCTCTCCCCCACCCCACCCTCTCCTCTCCCCACCTCTCTCCTCCTCTCCCCACCTCTCCTCCTCCTCCTCTCCCCACCTCTCCTCCTCTCCTCCTCCCCCACCTCTCCTCTCCCCTCTCCTCTCCCCACCTCTCCTCCTCTCCTCTCCCCTCCTCTCCCCACCTCTCCTCTCCTCTCCTCTCTCCTCTCTCCCCCCTATGCCATTGTTCTTGTAGTGTAGAGTAAAGAACATTCAGAACATTCTGAACTAGAGGAGTATGTAAAGCCAACGGGGATATTTTTATTGCCAAACAACTCAAACTGAATTCTTCCCCTGCTTCATGCCTCATTATGTGGTGATGTCAAAACAAAGTCGTCAGCGATTGGATCACCTTTAACCAATCAGAGTATCAAAGCCAATAATGAAACACCTCTTTACCTCTGTGTGTACTGGCTCTGGGACCAATCACAACGGTTAGAATTCGTTGGGGAGGAACTTGGGAGAAGAAACTAACGTGCGGCGTTTGGCCAGAGCAAAGAGTTTAGGTAGAGAACAAGATGTTTTTAGTAGAGTCTAAACTAAAGGTAGACACTAGGTGTTGAGGTAGATGTTTTTAATAGAGTCTTAACTAAAGGTAGACACTAGGAGTTGAGGTAGATGTTTTTAATAGAGTCTTAACTAAAGGTAGACACTAGGTGTTTAGGTAGATGTTTTTAATAGAGTCTAAACTAAAGGTAGACACTAGGAGTTTTAGGTAGATGTTTTAATAGAGTCTTAACTAAAGGTAGACACTAGGAGTTGAGGTAGATGTTTTTAATAGAGTCTTAACTAAAGGTAGACACTAGGAGTTGAGGTAGATGTTTTTAATAGAGTCTTAACTAAAGGTAGACACTAGGTGTTTAGGTAGATGTTTTTAATAGAGTCTTAACTAAAGGTAGACACTAGGAGTTTAGTTAGATGTTTTTAATAGAGTCTTAACTAAAGGTAGACACTAGGTGTTTAGGTAGATGTTTTTAATAGAGTCTTAACTAAAGGTAGACACTAGGAGTTTAGGTAGAGAACAAGATGTTTTTAATAGAGTCTTAACTAAAGGTAGACACTAGGTGTTTAGGTAGATGTTTTTAATAGAGTCTTAACTAAAGGTAGACACTAGGTGTTTAGGTAGAGAACAAGATGTTTTTAATAGAGTCTTAACTAAAGGTAGACACTAGGAGTTGAGGTAGATGTTTTTAATAGAGTCTTAACTAAAGGTAGACACTAGGTGTTTAGGTAGATGTTTTTAATAGAGTCTTAACTAAAGGTAGACACTAGGAGTTTAGGTAGATGTTTTTAATAGAGTCTTAACTAAAGGTAGACACTAGGTGTTTAGGTAGAGAACAAGATGTTTTTAATAGAGTCTTAACTAAAGGTAGACACTAGGAGTTGAGGTAGATGTTTTTAATAGAGTCTTAACTAAAGGTAGACACTAGGTGTTTAGGTAGAGAACAAGATGTTTTTAAATAGTCTTAACTCTGTGGTCCCATATAGCACCCTATTCCCTACATAGTGCCCTACTTTTGACCAGAGCCCTATGGCACCCTATTCCCTATGTAGTGCACTACTTTAGACCAGAACCCTATGGAAC